>NC_064628.1:116083018-116386048 GCF_023864275.1 Schistocerca cancellata | reverse complement strand
AAACAAGATATCGAACTTAGCAAAGCACATATCAAGAACAGGAGAAAATATGTACATAAGTAAACCCTGGTTGCGGGTAAGCCACTCAATGGCTAATAACATGCCCCGACGTCGCCCGAACTTTCGGGACGTCTTAGAAACAAACACGCCCAGTACCCAAGCTCCGCTTCTCTGAAACTATAAATACCAAACACATGAACATTTACACCCAAGGAATGATTGTCGAAAGGACTGATTCAGCATACAGGATAGCCAAAACAACCTTTGGTGAAATTAGAAGCAAGGGTGGCAACATTCTGAGTGCAACTGAAATTCCACTGTTAAATGCAGAGGAGAGAGCCGATAGGTGGAAAGAGTAGATTGAATGCCTTTATGAGGGGGAAGACTTATCTGACGTGGTAGAAGTAACCGGAATCGATTTAGGAGACATAGAGGATCCAGTATTAGAATCATAATTTGAGAGAGCTTTGGAGGACTTAAGGTAAATTAGACGGAAGGGATAGATAACATTCCACAGAATTTATTAAATCATTGGGGAAGTGTCAACAAAACTACTATTCACGTTGGTGTGTAGAATGTACACTCCTGGAAATTGAAATAAGAACACCGTGAATTCATTGTCCCAGGAAGGGGAAACTTTATTGACACATTCCTGGTGTCAGATACATCACATGGTCACACTGACAGAACCACAGGCACATAGACACAGGCAACAGAGCATGCACAATGTCGGCACTAGTACAGTGTATATCCACCTTTCGCAGCAATGCAGGCTGCTATTCTCCCATGGAAACGATCGTAGAGATGCTGGATGTAGTCCTGTGGAACGGCTTGCCATGCCATTTCCACCTGGCGCCTCAGTTGGACCAGCGTTCGTGCTGGACGTGCAGACCGCGTGAGACGACGCTTCATCCAGTCCCAAACATGCTCAATGGGGGACAGATCCGGAGATCTTGCTGGCCAGGGTAGTTAACTTACACCTTCTAGAGCACGTTGGGTGGCACGGGATACATGCGGACGTGCATTGTCCTGTTGGAACAGCAAGTTCCCTTGCCGGTCTAGGAATGGTAGAAAGATGGGTTCGATGACGGTTTGGATGTACAGTGCACTATTCAGTGTCCCCTCGACGATCACCAGTGGTGTACGGCCAGTGTAGGAGATTGCTCCCCACACCATGATGCCGGGTGTTGGCCCTGTGTGCTTCGGTCGTATGCAGTCCTGATTGTGGCGCTCACCTGCACGGCGCCAAACACGCATACGACCATCATTGGCACCAAGGCAGAAGCGACTCTCATCGCTGAAGACGACACGTCTCCATTCGTCCCTCCATTCACGCCTGTCGCGACACCACTGGAGGCGGGCTGCACGATGTTGGGGCGTGAGCGGAAGACGGCCTAACGGTGTGCGGGACCGTAGCCCAGCTTCATGGAGACGGTTGCGAATGGTCCTCGCCGATACCCCAGGAGCAACAGTGTCCCTAATTTGCTGGGAAGTGGCGGTGCGGCCCTCTACGGCACTCCGTAGGATCCTACGGTCTTGGCGTGCATCCGTGCATCGCTGCGGTCCGGTCCCAGGTCGACGGGCACGTGCACCTTCCGCCGACCACTGGCGACAACATCGATGTACTGTGGAGACCTCACGCCCCACGTGTTGAGCAATTCGGCGGTACGTCCACCCGGCCTCCCGCATGCCCACTATACGCCCTCGCGCAAAGTCCGTCAACTGCACATACGGTTCACGTCCACGCTGTCGAGGCATGCTACCAGTGTTAAAGACTGCGATGGAGCTCCGTATGCCACGGCAAACTGGCTGACACTGACGGCGGCGGTACACAAATGCTGCGCAGCTAGCGCCATTCGACGGCCAACACCGCGGTTACTGGTGTGTCCGCTGTGCCGTGCGTGTGATCATTGCTTGTACAGCCCTCTCGCAGTGTCCGGAGCAAGTATGGTGGGTCTGACACACCGGTGTCAATGTGTTCTTTTTTCCATTTCCAGGAGTGTATGAGTCTGGCGACACACAATCTTACTCTCGGAAAAATATTAACCACATAATTCCGAAGACTGGAAGAGCTGACAAGTTCGAGAATTATCGCACAATCAACCTAACATCTCATGCATCTAAGTAGCTCACAACAATAAGATACAGAAGAATGGAAAACAAAATTGAGGATGTGTTACATGACGATCAGTTTGGTTTTAGGAAAGCTAAAGGCAGCAGAGAGGCAATTCTGACATTGCAGTTGACAATGTAAGCAAGACAAAAGAAAAATCAAGACACGTTCATAGGATTTGGCGGCCAGGAAATAGCGTTCGACAAAGTAAAATGGTAGCCTGCCCAGTTAGCCGTGCGGTCTAACGCATTGCTTTCCGAGCGGAAAGGTGTGCCGGACCCCGACATGAATCCACACGACGGATAAATGGCGAGGTCCAGTGTTACGGCCTGTCTGTGGATGGTTTTCATGGTGGTTTTCCTTCTACCTCGGCGAATGACGGCTGGTTCCCCTTATTCCGCCTCAGTTACACTATGTCGGCGAATGCTGCGCACTTTCTCCACCTATACGTACACGATAATTACTCTACCACGCAAACGTTGGGGTTGCACTCGTCTGGTGGGAGATGTTCCCGGGGAGGTCCACTGGGGCCGAACCGCACAATAACCCTGGGTTCGGTGTTGGGCGGCGGTGGGGTGAGTGGACTGTTGTAGCGATGTTGTCTTTCGACCCTGCTGTTCAATCTGCATATCAAAGAAACAACGATGGAAACAAAAGAAAGGTTCAGGAGTGGAATTAAAATTCAAGGTGAAAGGATGTCAATGATACAATTTGTTGATGAACGAAAGGGAAGAAAAATTATGTACTGTACTGAATGGAATGATCCGTCTAATGAGTACAGAATATGGATTGAGAGTAAATCAAAACAAGGCAGAAGTAATGAGAAGTAGCAGAAGTGAGAATAGCGAGAAAATTAACATCGGGATTTATGGTTAAGAAGTAGATTAAGTTAAGAAATTCTACTACCTGGGCAGCAAAATAACCAATGACAGACGGATCAAGAAGGACATAAAAAGCAGACTAGCACTGCCGAAAAGGGCATTTCTGGCCAAGAGAAGTCTACTAGTAGCAAACATAAGCGTTGATTTGAGGAAGAAATTTCTGAGAACGTAAGTTTGGAGCATAGTATTGTATGGCAGTGAAACATGGACTGTGAGAAAACCAGAAAGGAAGACAATCGTAACAATGGAGATGTGGTGCTACAGACGAATGTTGAAAATTAGTTGGACTGATCAGGTAAGGAATGAGGAGGTTCAGAGCAGAATCTGAGAGGAAAAGAATGTTTGGAAAACACTGGAAAGTAGAAGGGACAGGACGATAGCATATCTGTTAAGACATCAGGCAATAACTTACTAGAGGGAGCCGCAGAGGAAGACAGAGATTGGAATAAATTCAGCAAATAATTAAGTAGCAAGTACAACTCTGAGATGAGGAGGTTGGCGGAGGAGAGGAATTCGTGGTGGGCTGCATCAAAGCAGTCAGAAAACGGATGACAAAAAAAGAAAAGAAAAAGGACAATTGGTCCCGTCCCGAGTCCCAGTTAGCTTCAAGAGACAACAAGCAATGAAAGCCAAAAGGTCGGCAAGTTTTCGCAAGTTTCTGACCGGAATAAAACAATTATTTCCGACCTAATCAACGACAAGGCTTCGGCTCTAAATATTACAGGTCCCCACAGTGACAGAATTAACGTAACACTCCCACAGGAAAAAGACTGGTAATAATATCAAAATGTAATAACTCATTAAAGAAAGATCAGCGTCACTTGCACCCAAAAGGTGAGATCATGGCATTCATTATTAACTTAAGCCTGGGGAAGGAGCAGTTTGTTTCCCAATTTTAACAGCTGAGAATTGCACTACAGGACAGAAACCGTTGTAAATTCTTGTGAAAGTTTACACTCCTAAATGGCGATATAAGCGGTGGCAGCCAAAAAGGCAAAACAAGGAAATAGTTCACTCAAAGGTTTGAAACGTCTATTAAGTACTTTGTACGAAACCGAGTAAGTCGGGGTGCATGACAACCAAACAGTTGCAAAATTTGGGCTCTGGTGGGAACGAAAAAAACTCGAGTTGACACAAGCAACTCGCAGTTAAGTCAAAACTATGTTTACGGAACCGTTACAAAAATATAATTGTGGAAGGACTACTTCAGAAAGGGACAGTGCATCTCGCACATGGTCATCCACCGCCTGATCTTCTGCTACTCGTCATCTGAGGGCGGGGACATTAGTAACTTGTAATATTTTAGCCTCTATAAATTTTGACAACATAGTCCACGGAGAGCAGCGACCTGATTCTCTATTTAAAAATGAATAGTCGAGATACGACTGATGTGGTATCACGAAATATTCTAGAAGTCGCCAGCACCAGCCATGGGGGGGGGGGGGGGGGGGGGGGCAAAAAATTCTGAAAATGGCTTGTAGATAAGCCGAAACAGGTTAGTAAAGAAATATTATTGTGATATCGACTGTCCATTTTTAAATTTGATCCTCACATCCTAAGATCCACTCTACATTGCAGCGTGTGCTATCCTCTACTCCTACAGCTGTCTAAGGTCTAACGCTAATGTCAAATGTGCAAGTGTTTTCATGACACTTCCCTGACAATTACAGATGGCTAATTTAATTATGATCCTATTTACTGTTTTACAGGTCTAAGTTCTATACACTTCTACCATATGTGTACGTATATGGTATGTCTTGGATTCTTGTATAATGAAGTGCTCAAAATTGTTCTTCACATAGGGATGCAGGATCTACCTGCGTTAGTAGCTAACAACTTTAGTACCAGGGCGTGCTGGAAAGTAATGCCTTCGAATTTTTTATACGAAAAAATCTTAAAGCTCTTTTAGTAAAAGAAACTTTATTAACCTTCTACAGCTTTATGCTTCATATCAACAAATTCACTTCTCAACATTGCGCTTGGGGTGAACACATTTCTTCCACAAGGGACCAGTTTGTTGATACCGTCACTGTAGAATGTTTTACTTTGTTGATGGAGCCACAACCTCACCTTTTGTTGCACTGCTTCATTACTGTAAAAGTGAAGTACTCGAAGGTGTTCCTTAAATTTTGGAAAGTCGGAAGGGGCCAGCTTGGGACATCAGGGAGGATGATCGATGACAATGCACCCATGGCGTCTTATCGTTTTAGGTGCCGCAAGGCTGGTGTGCCGCCTTGAATTGTGATGCTGAAAGAGAGGGCGCTCCTTGTGCGGACGAACTCACTGAATTCGAAAGCCGATTACAGCACGCTGTTACTCACGGACCAGTTTAATTAAGTCACACACCGACATGTTACACGTTCTAGATATTCGATCTGCATTCGCTGGGATCGGTCCACAATATTTCGTGTCTCAGTGACTGTTTCGTTGTCGTTTGACCGTGTTAGTAGTCTTTCCTGTGGGCTCCTCCATGTCTACAGGCGCAATCCAGGTTCTGATCGAGGCTTACGCGCAGCAGACGCGTAGCATATGGCCTGTAATTGTTAAGAAATGAACGAGAAAAAGTTCCATTTTTCACCCTGACTGTAATAAAATTACTGTTATTTACAAGACGATCAGCTGTTCTCGGCTGTTACCCGTTTTCAAGAGCGTACTACATGCTCAGAAATTTACGAATAGCCGTTCGACAATAGTCTTGGAAAATGGTATTGTTCTTTGGTAAATTTTTACTCTGGAACTCGAAGCAGAAAAGCTTAGAGAAATGCATATTCCAACAGGAATTGACATGTATCATCCTCAACCAAGCCCTGATGTTGAGCAGGAATGCATACACCCTACGAGTCTATGCCACGTTTTCCCACTCCTCCTGCCTTGAGATCACTTTCCTATTTCTGAACTCTCTCAAGGTCTCCGTTTCCTCCGGTAAGGTCCACTGTTCAATCACATCAATTGAAGAGAGACATGCAGAAAGAGATTCACTGAGGTTATAGAAGCTACTGTCAAGGGTGCGGAGCCAAGCCGACTCCAGTGCCATGACCACCTGCACTAAGTTTCTCGGTTGAGGATCCATGACGCGAATAGCCCTATCGTGATGGTCCCACAAATTTAAATCTGGAGAGTTTTATGGCCAAGGGAGTATGATAAACTCATCCTGGTGCTCTCCGAAAATCGCACTTACAGTGCGACCTGTGTGACACACGTTGCTTTGTACAGCTGGTAGAAGCCACCTTGCAAAGGCAAAACAAGTTGCAGAGACCTTGCTTTGTACTGCTGGTAGATGCCATCAGTAGTGGGTCAAGGCTGGTGTCATCCCAGTCTACAATGTTCTCAAATGACAGCCATAGGTGTGGCAATGTCGCAGTGATGTCATGGTGGGAAGTTCAAATGTTGGTGGGAAAATAGGTAAATTGGGCTACCGCTACTAACTTAACTCCATCCATCCTTCCCCTTCCCTTCACACCCTGTCCCCATCTGGAAACTGGTGGGGAAAGAACTATCTCTGCTGGGCTGCTGGATATGATTGACATAACTCTTTATTTTGTATGCACAGTGTGTTGTTTATTTAAACAATTAGAGTTGTCATAGACGGTAGCTCCTTCCAGTGTGTTCATCTTGAGGTCCACAGTCCAACTGACCTAGTTCACAACACCGCCACCAGAGGGCCCTGTCAGCCTTGCCTGTCACCCCTCATGTGACGTAATCCAAAATGGTGGTTCAGGCAAAGAGCGGCAAGAAATTCGCTCAGCCTGTGTCTAGCTGCTGGACTGAGAGGATGGATGTAATTGTTTACTGTGTGCATGAAGAATAAAGATGTAGAATGTTACTAACGTTTTCTTCATTTAAAAATATTCAAGAATTTGGGTAGAAGAACTTTGGAGACATTACTTCGGATCACGCCCTGGTATATAATCTACTGCATGTTAGTACTATACATTCAGTATTTACTCTGTGTCGCTCAGTCTACGTTATTTCCACTGTCATTTGTTCTGCTACAACTGCTACTATTGTCTGTCTCAGTAACATTGGCTGTGAAGTCTGTACTCTTCTCACTGCAAGTAAATACTGAGCTTACACAAGGGTATCCAGATGGAAGAATAGGAAATGCCAGTAATTTTGTAAGTAGGCTGTTTATGTTTTCTGATTGGCAACGTTACATAGCGCTCTGTATGAAAATCACTGGCTGTGCTGTGTGCAGTCTGTGGCTAGTTTGCATTGTTGTCTGCCATTGTAGTGTTGGGCAGCGGCAGCTGGATGTGAACAGCGCGTAGCGTTGCACAGTTGGAGAAGCGATTTGTGAAAGGTATAGGTTAATGTTATAGTCAGGGCCATTCTTTTGTAGGGATTTTTGAAAGTCAGATTGCGTTGCGCTAAAAAAATATTGTGTGTCAGTTAAAGCACAGTCTTGTATAATTCTTCAAAAAGGGGACGTTTCAATTTTGAGAATATTTTGTAGTAGCATTTAAGTGAAATACTGAATGAAATGAGTAGTTAGCTGAAGAATATGTAGTGATCCAAAAGGATGTCTTCTGAAGGTAGTGGTAATGAGTTAGGTAATGCCTTCTATGGTAGACATAGGATCAACAGCTGGAGGATTACACTGCTTGGTCTGCACACAGGGTAAAATCGATGCTTTTGGAAAAGCCGACTGCCGCTGCCAGCCACCTAGTCGTCCAATGTTCTGCTTGATACCACCCTGATCTGGCTCTGCCCCACCCCCAACTGCCACTGCAGGGCTTTGCCAGACTGCCCTCACCGCCTGCCTGCAGGGTTGCCGCTCTGCCTTGGTCGAGTCGCTGCTGACGCCCACCGCACTATCTCCATCGTTTTCACCTCCCCTTCCACTGATGCAATCAACATCACCTGGAGCTCACCAGCAGACCTCATTCCCGTACCACCTCCATTGTTTTCACCTCCCGATGCTCCAATCAGTGTCACCCAGAGCTCATCAGCAGACGTCATCCCCATTCTCCCTTCCCACCCAGTCCGCTTCATTCCTGCTACGTTTTCAGCCATCACTTCCCCCAACTATCCCTTACGCTTAGCGACAACTACATTCTGCAGGTTTTAGAGCTTGTAACAGCTGTAAACAATAAGGATGTAGTTGTAAGCGTCTCCTTAAAAGTCTCCTCGCGGAAGTCACTGGAACTGCTAATTCACGACTAGCCTTCCTAATTGATTTCTTGGGGCCACGTGTGAAAGACTCACTCGTTCAACATGTTCTTCAGACTCTCTTAGTCGTTCCACAGACTTCCCTTTGCTCACAGGTATAAAAACAAAACTGTTTGGCTTGCGCTTTCATTGGATGTATTGTTTATAACTGTAAGTTCAATGTAATAATCTCTACAGAGCATTAAAACACGCATATTCATTTTGAAACACCCTGTACTTCTGATTGGCTAGACTGGAGTCCTGGCCAGACTGGATGGAGCGAATCTCCAGATATAGACTAATAGAGGAAATATCCTCACCTCATCCAGCAGCTATTCACTAGATGATCGGCAGGGGGCTACTCACCCATACATCAGTGACAGTTTGCTGACCTATTATTATTTCCTATATAGGGCTCTTGGCTAGAGTGGCTAGAGAGGCTGGAGCAGCAGTCCAGCGCTAGAGTATTAGTGAAACTATCCACTCCACGTCCAGCAGTTATTGACAAAACTGGATTAAGTTACCGTTTAGTCCTCAATCAGTTGCCACTCAAATTGTTTAAATAATCAGTATGTTGCAGTGCCACTCAGCAGCCCAGCACATACTGATTCCTTTTCCTGCCAATTTCCTGATGCTGTAGAAGAGGGGCGAAGGGAGGTAGAGCTAGGTTATGGAGGTAGCCCAATTGACCTATTTTCCCACCAAAAATTTGAACATCCCACCGTGGTGCCAGTGTGATGTTGCCACATCTACAGCTGCCATCTTGGATCCACCTACTTGAATAAATTTGGCAACGTTGCAGAGAGGTTTGGTATCATCTTTGTCCTATTACTGCCATCATGCCAAACGGATGGACCCAATCTCCAAGGATAGATGCATTGTGTGTTGAGCTATTGTGTCTTCCAGACCACAACATTACATTCACTGCCCTAGATTCTTCGGATGATTGTTTGCTTTCAGATGTTTCACACTGTACTCGATACCGACCATCTGAGCAGAAAACATGATTCATTTGCAAAGGCCACCTGTCTCCACTCGGTGGACATCCAGTTGCTTTCGTCACTGGTAAACAGCAGTCAGCATGGGTGAATGAATAAGGCGCCAACTGCAGAGACCACTATGCTGCGACATTCACTGAACAATCGTTAAGGAAATACTGTTGGTAGGAACTACTGTTGGTAGCCCCTTGATTATCTGGGCAGTCAGTTGCTCAACAGTTACACGCTTTTTCACCCATGTTCATCTCTGCAGCCAATATTCATCCCTGTCACTATGGCCTGTCGTGCACCACAGTTACCGCTTTTGGATCATGCAATTTTTCCATGCACGGTACTCTTCAACCACGGCAGCCCACGGACAGTTCACAAATTTAGCTGTTTAGGAAATGCTTCCACCTTTGACCCCAAAGCCAATGATCACGCTCTCTTGGACATCAGGTAATCTCTCAGTTCCCACATTAGGACAACAACGACATTGTTATTCACGTACCCCTGACATGCATTATATACTCTTCACTGCTAATGCTGCCACCTGCCCTCTGTGAGTGGATATTTGGCATTTATGTCGAATGCAGCCAGTGCTCGCATTAATTTTACTGTGCATGGTCTGCTCGTTTTCTGCTATTATGTTGCAGTGCGGTACTAATGCCTTGGCTGGTATTTCCCGAAGACCATACACAGTGCCTTTACTGATGAGGTCCCGAAAGTCCCCAGTAGCTGGAGGAGCAACCTCTTCTGTTTGCGCTTTACCATCATGGTGCAAGCCGTGGTGCTGAGCCACTGTGTCCACATACTGGCAACAGAACATATTGTCGACTCGACAAGAGTGCAGAGGTATGTTCTTATTATGGTCATACATAATCCAATCGCCAAGACTCCTGACAAGTTCATATAACACTTAAATGCCCTTTATGTAACTGTTTTTATATTTTCATTGAAGACTAATTTCCAATCCATGTCCAAATAATTTGTAACCATCGTTTTCTAGAAATTTTTCCCTTGTTTTAAAGAATAATTCGCTTGAAAGTTCCCTTTCAATGAAATGCAGAGGGTTTTATTTGCTGCAGTCTCGAACCTACTTTTTGCACTCCAGTTAATCAAGGCTTTCTATGTTGCTGATGTTTACGGTTCGAGTCCGCCACTATCATATAGAGGAGGCCATCATCATATCCGACTATTCCTTCTGAGCCCTCTTCCCCCTCTTTTAAAATTACAAGGGGCACAATGGTGATGTTCCAGATACCACTCCCACAAGTTAACATTCCTTAGTGATCTTTTTCACCACGTTACTATTCCCCATCCGTCCCTTATCGACTCTGTTCCTGTAATAGGAGCATTGTATAATGGCGCCGGGAGTTATAAATGCCTCAAAACGTGGAAACATTGTGGGCCACCAAAAATTATCGAAGGACGTTGTGTTGTATACTAGTAATGCTATTGCATTTTTCTTTTGTGTTCTGTTACTACTCTTATCAATCCAAGCTAAGGCTCCCTTGTGGTTAGGTGCGCCTGAAGGCACAGAACTCGCTACCGGACGGAGTAGTTGAATGTAGAACGCAAATCGGTTGACAAGACGGGTTCCATGGAGTTTCACCCATTGATTTTTTAAATATTAATTTTATTCACCATGTTCCAAGCTACATTCATTTGTCCGAGACTGAGGATGTCGTTAAAAAATTTATTCAAGTATAGGGTGATTTACGGCGCTACTTTCTGTAGCACTATTGAATGAATTCCGTCAAGAGCGGGAGCCTGTTTTCTCTTTACGCAACGATGTCTATCTTCTACTGTATTTCCACCTGTGTTTGTACCTGTGGCCGTTCGTTAGTCTGTGGATTGTCATCTGGGAGAAGTTTATACAGCAGAAATTCAGCCTTGTGCTTCCATCCCTGAGTCATTTCACCTTTTTCCCACCTCAGTGTTTGTAATAGTAATGTCGTTTATGTTCTTTTGGTGAAAATTTATGTAGCTCACCCCAGTCTCTCAATTTTCTATACACACAGCCCATCCAGTGTCACTTATTAGCTCGGAATAGCGCTTCTCAATATTCTTCTTTAGCTTGTCTAAACGTCTCATATCTGACGCCATTTTTTCTAGCTATCATACCACGTTGATACAGCTTACATTAGCGTCCAAGTACTTTCTTAGTCCAGGAAGTTCCAAGTCCCACGGTATTTGTCTCTGGATCTACTGATGGCTGTTGGCATGCCGATATACCGTGCATCCTTTAGTAAGTCAGTTACTGCATGTGACCTTTATTGTACACTACCCTCCATTTCGCGTAGTAGGAAGGAGGATGTTTGTCGCGAAACTTTGGACGATATCTGGATATGTATGTTAGAACCAGAATCACAATAGGTGAACCCCTCCTTCGTCTCCCAGACTCTTATGTGGTGCACCGCTCTGCTATTTGTTACTGTAATGTCTGTGTTACTGCGACCGCCCGCTCCACTTAGACATGTGTTTCGTTATCCCTCCTCGTTTACCATTAAAAGTTTTTGTTCGCGAAATGTGTCTTCTAAAACTTCCTGGCAGACTAAAACTGTGTTCCGGACCGAGACTCAAACTCGGGACCTCTGCCGTTCACGGCCACACAGCCGGCACGTTAGCTCAGCGTGTTCGGTCACAGAGCTGGTTGGCCTCTGTAATAAAAAAAACTGCGTGGAAGTATCAACAAATGAACTTTAACGGATGTCATGTGACGTCCGCAACATTCAAACCCAACGATCAACAACGAACAAAAATACAAAAAAACAAAAAAGTCTGTAGAATACTTGCCCGCGAAAGGCAAAGGTTCCGAGTTCGAGTCTCGGTCCGGCACAGAATTTTAGTCTGCCAGTAAGTTTCATATCAGTGCACACTCCGCTGCAGAGTGAAAATCTCATTCTGGTGTCTTCTTCTGTTCGTTTCCTTTCGTCTTTTGTATCTGCGTGCCATTACACTGAAATTTTTCTTTTTAGTCATCGGTCTTCAGGCTGACTTGATGCTGCCCGCCACAAATTCCTCTTTTATGCACCCTCCCCCCAAGAACTAATCACGCGATGTCTAAACAGATGTCCTATCATCCTGCCACTTCTTCTTGCCACTTGGACGTTTATATCTGCTGTTATTACGAGTCTTTTGTTTGCCACATACTGTGCACCCTGTGGATCATACCGGTGTACAGTACTACGTTACGTGAGTATTGGACCTATACAATTGTCATTCGAGACGGCAAAGGCTGTCTTGGGGCTGTTGCCACAGACATCTATGTCGGAAGTTGGATAAAAATACGTTATCCGTCTATCACGTGTTGGGGCTATTAAAGGCACACCACATCTGCATGTACCTCTCTCTCAATAGCTGAGAAGTATTCACCAAGGTACTCCTCATACAATTCAATAGTAGAATCCTAACATCGGATGATAAGTATATATGTAGCTTTGCGCTCCAGATTTCGTGAGATCGAAGTACATTCGTGCGCGCACCGTCACAATGTCTCTGGATGTTTTATATATGCTGGATCCTTCAGCGCGTCTTAAGCAGACCTTACCGGTGGGTACATTCAGTTCGCGAAGGTTTGTCGGCTCTATTACAGGGTTACAGATCTTGTTCCCGTTGGGATATGTTTATCGCCTTAAGAATTGTACAGTCCGAAATTGTATTTCTTTAGACTCCAGTCTATGTAATCTCACATTACCACTATGGTACTGTAATTAATGTTGTCCCGGATGTCTGTTGGTCTCTTCCATATCTTCTAGTACACCGCTAGACTCTTTGGACAGGGCGGTAGGAGGCTGCTTTACGAAGGTACAGGGTGGGAACTGGAGCTTCGTCAATAAACCCAAACACTCTACACCGACGGTATCAGCAATTTGTAGACATGAAGAATAAAGATTTTCAATGTTACTCCAAATATTTTACCTCAAAATCTTTTAGAGTTTTCATATGAAAAAATTGGGAGGCATTATTTTTCACTACGGCATTGTAATTCCCATTTTTTTTTCTAGTTGCGTTTCAAAATTTTGTGGGCTTCGTTGAAAAACATTTTACAGGGGATGGACGGGAAGGAAAATCTTGTCTCAGTCCTTCACTAACCCTAAATTTCTGTGACAGTAGCTTACAAGCTCTACCACAACTACGTAGTATTACCTGAATAGAGGTTTATAACAGCTTGTACACAACGTTTAGGCTTGTGTATGTTCTGGTTGTCCACTGTTTCTCACATCCTAATGAATTTTACACTGGAATAGGAGCTACGCAAATCTGTACATACCATGTGCGTATCCAAGTTATCAGCCTTCCCCTTGTCAGTCACCGTCCTAATGCCGTTGTCGGACCTGCCTGCTATAAAGTCCGTTGTTCTTTAGCTTCCTCAATTACTCCCCAGTTTGGTTTCTGAGGAGATTATCATACCTCCATATAAAATTGAGAACTGTGATGCCTCTATAATTTGTGCTACGATGCTTGCGTCACTGTTAAAATATGTTTCTGATAAACCTTTTTTTAAAAATTTTGACAGGTATTTCCTCTCTAAGACTGAGATGAAATAACTTCGCCAGATATTCAAAAAGTAAGTTTGTCCCGGCTTCCAATAAGTCCATATGAACAGCTCCAGATCTTGGCCATCTCAAAAAATCCAAGAATAAAGCCTCGGAACAACATGCTCACATAATATTGACTGTAAATCTTAGACACCATCATAGAACTTGTCGACCTGGAAAAAACATTCGACAATGTAAAATGGTGCACATGTTCGAAATTCAGAGAAAAGTAGGTGTAAGCTATAGACAAACTTGGGTAACACATAATATTTACGAGAACCAAGAGTAAACAATAAGACTGGAAAAAAAGGCTTTTGTCCGTATTGTGCAACCTACACATCGAAGGAACGATGACGGTAATAAAAACAAAATTCCAGAAAGGGATTAAAATTATGGGTGAAAGGATGTCAGTGATAAGATTCGCTTATGCCACTGCTGTTCTGTGTGAAAGTGAGGAAGAATTACAGGATTTGTGGTATGTAATGCACAGTCTAATGAGTGCATAATATGGATTGAGAGTAAACTGAAGAAAGACCAAAGTAATGAGAAGTAGCAGAAATGAGAATAGCGGGAACTTCAGTATCAGAATTGGGGGCCACGAGTTAAGCGAAGTTAAGGGATTCTGCTACCTAGGCAACAGAATAACCAGCCACGGACGGATCTAGGAGGACATGAAATACTGACTGACACTGCAAAAAGGACATTCCCAGCCAAGGGAAGGCCACTAATGTCAAACAGGGGCCATAATTTGAGGAATTAATTTCTGAGAATGTACATTTGGAGCACAGCATTGTGCAGCAGTGAAACATGGACAATGGCAAACCTGAACAGAATTGATTGAGACTTGGTGCTGCAGAAGAATGTCGAAAATCAGGTGGACTGATAAGGCAAACAATGTGTAGGTTCGCCGGCCAGAGTGGCGAGCGGTTCTCGGCGCTACAGTCTGGAACCGCGTGACCGCTACGGTCGCAGGTTCGAATCCTGCCTCGGGCATGGAAGGGTGTGATGTCCTTAGCTTAGTTAGGTTTAAGTAGTACTAAGTTCTAGGGGACTGATGACCTCAGAAGTTAAGTCCCATAGTGCTCACAGCCATTTGAACCATTTTTGTTTAAGTTCTCCGCAGAATCGGCAAGGAAAGGAATATCTGAAAAACACTGACAAGAACAAGGGACAGCCAGACAGCACATCTGTTGAGGCATTAAGCAATATCTTTCATGATACTACAGGGAGCTGTAGAGGGTAAAGAATGTAGAGGAACACAGATATTGGAATACCTTCATAAAATGATGAAGGAGGACGTAGGTTTTAGATTGCAAGTGATAGTCTGAGATAAAGAAGATTTCAGTGGAGAGGAATTCGCATCAGACCAGTCTGAAGGCTGATGACTGGAGCAAAGGAAGTTTCTGCTCGTGTTTGGCAACCCTTTTTTCGATGTGACCTGCATATTTTCCCAGTTTTTTTGACACTACGCCGACCGGAGCTCTAGAAGAAGGTTAAATTCGTGTGACTATCATACTGCAGAGATGATCCAGAGTCTTCAGCGGTGGGTAATCTGTGACCGCCGAGGCCTGCCCTCAGAGCGCTGACACCTGCGTGGGCGACAGCAGTGGTGACGGCGGGGGTGGCGGGGGCGGCGGGAGTGGCGCGGATGTAGGCGGAGCCGACCGTCTGGTGTCTGGGGCAGGTCACGGCACGGCCTCCTCCGCACGCAGGGCGGGGCAGCGCAAAGCAAATGTTAACTGCAGTCAGCACTGCGCGACATTTCAGCACCAACCGCTCACCTCGCGATGCAGAGGCGAGCAAACGTATCACTTACACAATGGGAAGGAATGTGTCTCGTTAAGGTTACGTCCACTGTGAAACAGCTCCGATCTCGTGCTATTTGTCGACGGGTGGGTCAAATAAACGACTTTTATCTTCTTCTTCTGCCTACACATTGGCATGTACCGCTGAACTATTGTTGTCAGCTATGGTTTGCTGTCGATTCGGCTGAAATTAATACTGTCGCTTAACCGTTCACGATAGCTCTCCTTTTGCTGTATCTCCCTATTCATAATGAATCCTAACCCCATTCCAAGATGTTCAAAATGGTTCAAATGGCTCTGAGCACTATGGGACTCAACTGCTGTGGTCATAAGTCCCCTAGAACTTAGAACTACTTAAACCTAACTAACCTAAGGACATCACACACATCCATGCCCGAGGCAGAATTCGAACCTGCGACCGTAGCGGTCGTGCGGTTCCAGACTGTAGCGCCTTTAACCGCTCGGCCACTCCGGCCGGCATTCCAAGATGTTCAGTTTTGATATTATATATTCATCTCACCCAAAACTCTTTTCTCATTTCTTTTTCAGTTCACTGGCTGCTACTATATTACGTTGAGGCTTTGCATTTTACTAAGTACACATTCTAGGTTTCCAACCACATTCAAACTTCTGACATTCCACATTCCGACTAGCAGATTGTTTCTGTTTCACTGATTTTTCACTTTTCATCCCTCAGTCATCTCCTACTTAGCATTCTCATCCTGGAGATAAGAATAGTGGCTAATGCCGATTTTTTGCCAGCGGAGAGATCGTCATGATACTTTTTCCAATACCAGGCCACATTTCCTGTGGATGTACGTAATGTGGCTTACGGTGATTATTTCATTGCACTCTGAAACCCCGTGGCGTTGATCATTGCTGATCCGTCATTTAGGGACTATCTCCTACATCAAGGGCAAGAGTGTGCCCAGAACCTGTAGGCACTCCTCATTCCTAATAGCGGCAAACGTTACTGATTACTTCTACTCAAAATCTAACCACTGTCCGAGACTGAACAAGAGACTCAGGGCATGTCGATGATTAGTCAAAGATGCGACTCGTAGGCAATGCTCACTTACTGACACAGCTAGAAGAAAACGTCGCTTCTTGAACACGTATTTGCTGGGGAGCCTGTAATGACACAATTAAATAAAGACAGTAATACGCTTTTGAACTTATTCTCTTTTAGTACAGGAAGACACATCATACATTTTATCCGTACATCTGTAAATTTCAGTCAGTAGCGGAGTTGGAGATACACTCCTGGAAATGGAAAAAAGAACACATTGACACCGGTGTATCAGACCCACCATACTTGCTCCGGACACTGCGAGAGGGCTGTACAAGCAATGATCACACGCACGGCACAGCGGACACACCAGGAACCACGGTGTTGGCCGTCGAATGGCGCTAGCTGCGCAGCATTTGTGCACCGCCGCCGTCAGTGTCAGCCAGTTTGCCGTGGCATACGGAGCTCCATCGCAGTCTTTAACACTGGTAGCATGCCGCGACAGCGTGGACGTGAACCGTATGTGCAGTTGACGGACTTTGAGCGAGGGCGTATAGTGGGCATGTGGGAGGCCGGGTGGGCGTACCGCCGAATTGCTCAACACGTGGGGCGTGAGGTCTCCACAGTACATCGATGTTGTCGCCAGTGGTCGGCGGAAGGTGCACGTGCCCGTCGACCTGGGACCGGACCGCAGCGACGCACGGATGCACGCCAAGACCGTAGGATCCTACGCAGTGCCATAGGGGACCTCACCGCCACTTCCCAGCAAATTAGGGACACTGTTGCTCCTGGGGTATCGGCGAGGACCATTCGCAACCGTCTCCATGAAGCTGGGCTACGGTCCCGCACACCGTTAGGCCGTCTTCCGCTCACGCCCCAACATCGTGCAGCCTGCCTCCAGTGGTGTCGCGACAGGCGTGAATGGAGGGACGAATGGAGACGTGTCGTCTTCAGCGATGAGAGTCGCTTCTGCCTTGGTGCCAATGATGGTCGTATGCGTGTTTGGCGCCGTGCAGGTGAGCGCCACAATCAGGACTGCATACGACCGAGGCACACAGGGCCAACACCCGGCATCATGGTGTGGGGAGCGATCTCCTACACTGGCCGTACACCACTAGTGATCGTCGAGGGGACACTGAATAGTGCACGGTACATCCAAACCGTCATCGAACCCATCGTTCTACCATTCCTAGACCGGCAAGGGAACTTGCTGTTCCAACAGGACAATGCACGTCCGCATGTATCCCGTGCCACCCAACGTGCTCTAGAAGGTGTAAGTCAACTACCCTGGCCAGCAAGATCTCCGGATCTGTCCCCCATTGAGCATGTTTGGGACTGGATGAAGCGTCGTCTCACGCGGTCTGCACGTCCAGCACGAGCGCTGGTCCAACTGAGGCGCCAGGTGGAAATGGCATGGCAAGCCGTTCCACAGGACTACATCCAGCATCTCTACGATCGTCTCCATGGGAGAATAGCAGCCTGCATTGCTGTGAAAGGTGGATATACACTGTACTAGTGCCGACATTGTGCATGCTCTGTTGCCTGTGACTATGTGCCTGTGGTTCTGTCAGTGTGATCATGTGATGTATCTGACCCCAGGAATGTGTCAATAAAGTTTCCCCTTCCTGGGACAATGAATTCACGGTGTTCTTATTTCAATTTCCAGGAGTGTATTTGAAATAGGCGTCAGTATTCCGTGAGTGTAACATGTAACGCCGTCTGTTAAAAGCGTAAAGAACTGTTTCCACAAATGTTGTCGTATTCCCGTATGAAGAAACTCGTAAATGTTTATGTAATTATTCTCTTAATTAATTACATCAAAAGATTAATAATGCAGAAACCATTAACTATGCAGTGAAAGCAAATGCAGTATGTGTAACAAATTAACGCTGTGTACAGGTGCTGCACTCGCTAGGTAGACTATATGTTTGAAATAGATTTGAGTAGAGTTACGGTCTATGGCCAGAACACCTTATCCTCAGTGTCTTCTTCCCCTCCCTCACCATCACCTGTACCACCATCTATATCTACTCCACTGCTCCTCTTCCTTATGACTTCATCTCGCACTTTGACCGCACCTTCTCCACCTATGTGATTGCCGCTGACCTCAACATCCATAGCCGCACTGCTGCCGCCCTTCGGCGTTGGCATCAGTTTCTCTCCACGATCCAAGGTGACCTTGTTTCTCTTCCCCAGCATACCTGACCCGAAAGTGACACCACACCAGATGTTGTCATTGTCTCCGGCAACCTCCGTGGGCGTATCGCCGTCGCCGTCCTTGACCCCACAGGTAGCGACCACCTCCCCATCCTTCTCACCATAACGTCTGCTCACCGCCCCACTCCGGCTCCCCACCCTGCACCACCTCCCAAGGTTGTCCATGACTACATGACTATCACCGTGCCAACTGGAATGCCTACCGGGAATCCATCACCACCCAGGTCGAAAGCCACCTTCTTACCTATTGTCACCCTGACAACACCATCCACGCCTCATCCTCCTTTCAGAAGGTAATTACTGATGCCGTGGAGGCCCATGTTCCTACTAAAACCATCCACCCCCACCCCCCCCCCGTCCCACTCTCCCTGGGTTGTCTTCCTTCTCCGTGAATCCCGCCGCCTCTATCGCTCCTTCCTGCGCACTCGTGACAGGGATACACTCCAACGCCACCAGCAAATACAGCGACACGTACGGAACCTTATTACAGCAAAGAAACGCCAGACTAGTGCCAGACCTGCAGACGACTCAGTGCCACCCTCCCTATCAACTCCTCCAAGTACTGGTCTGCCTTCCATCGCCTTACTAGTTTCCATTCTGCTCCCCACTACCCCCTTCTCCATTACGATCGCCCCCTTCCTGACAACTTTAGTAAGGCCAACCACTTCGCTTCCCACCTTTCCAAGGTCTTCTCCATGCCATATGATCCCCACATTGATTATTCTCTTTTCCCCACCATCATGGAACGTGCTGATACCTCGGTCGCTCCACTTGCTCCTAATCTCCAGTACTTGGGGCAGTTGACCCCCTCCGACATCAACACTCCGATCACATCACAAGACATTAAACTTATCCTTCAGTCCAAATGCAACATGGCCCCCGTGTCACGAATGTGTCACCTACCGCCACCTTGGAGAAAGCCCCTATTCGTTCCTGACTGTCCTTGCCCATCTCTATAATGTCATCCTCTCTACCGGCTTCTATCCTGACCTGTGGAAGACTTCCCGCATCCTCTCATTCCTCAAACCCAGCAAACCCCCTTTTGCCACCTCTTCCTATCATCCCATCTCCCTAACCTCCCTCTTCAGTAAGGTCTTCGAATCCATCCTCTCCCGCCATATCCATCAGCACCTTAATCAACACCACCTCCCCCCCCCACCCAGTGTGGCTTCCGACCCTCCTTCTCCACTGAAGACCAACTCCTTAATCTCGTTCACTTTCTCTCCCTCCAGCTCAACTCCCGTCTCTCCACTATTTTTGTTTCCCTTGACCTCCAAAGTGCCTATGACGGTGTATGGCATCCCGGTCTCCTCTTTAAACTCCAAACCTACGCCCTGCCTATCAATTTTGTCTGTCTGGTCGCTTTCTTCCTCTCACACTGTCCTTCCTATGTCACCCTCCACAACACCAACTCCCGTATCTTTATCTTACTGCTGGCGTCCCCCAGGGGTCTGTCCTCTCCCCTCTCCTTTATCTCTTGTATACGGCTGATATGCCCAAGCCACCCCCACCTGTACACCTTCTCCAATACCTTCTCTGAGATACCTTGGCCTCACCCTCGACCGTCACCTCCCCTGGACCCCTCACCTCCAGACCATCCAGCAGAAAGCCCTATCCTCTGTTATGCCAGTGCTGCTTGGATCTCCGCACCCACCCGCTTTTGCAAAGCCCTCCAAATCCTCGAACGCCATGTGCTCCGCCTTGCCTTCTGTATCCGCCTTCCTTCCCCCACATGGCTGCTGTATGAACTCATCCCCTTCTCCCACCTCCTCTTGTTCCTCCAACATCTCCACATCCTTTACATTGTCCACCGGCTTGATCCCCTCCACCCTCTGGTTTCCTCCTTCCTCTCCACCCCCCGCCTCTTGCCACGCCTCTATCACTGTATCCCTCCCTCTCCCCACCTCCACACCCTCCATCTCCTTCATCAGGGCAATTTCCAGCGCCTCCCCCTCCCAGATGATGAACTTCGCCGTGACATATACCCTTCCTTCCAACTATAACCTGGTCTTGTTCCCCTCCTCCCCAGGGCCCCCTCCTATCTCTCCCCTCCTTCTCCCAGAGCGGATTTTCCTCCCCCCCCCCTGAGACCCCTTCTTCCAGTCTCCCTAATCTCCTTGCGCCTGGCAGATCCTCCGTTTTGATCACAGTCAGTGTGCCACATCAGTGTTGTGTTTAGTGCGTCGAGAGGTGTGATTTTAATTGTGTGTTGCCCTTGTACTTAGTGTTACTGTCAGTGTTTGCTATGTGCTACGCCATCCATCGATACTTTTATGCTCCGGTCATACTCTGCCTTGTGCTCTTTTAATTGTCCCAGTGTGTGGTTTTTTGTGTGCACTACTTTTTTACCATTTTATCTCTATTTTACAGTCGCCCCTTTTTTGTCTGTTATCATCCATGATGTTGCCCCTTTTTTATATCTATGTTCACCATGTTTTCGCCTTTGTATATTTTTAAAAGTCTTCTATTGTTTGTTCTATGTCTTTCGGCTGAAGAGCAGCGCATATGCTGCTGCCAGCCCGCCCCGCTGCGGAATTGAAATACAATAAGAAATGTTACAACAACGCACAAGGGACAGTTACCTGGAACATGGAAACGTACGGAAATATTAGAAGAGGAAGGACACTATGGAATCATTGGCGTGAGCGTGCCATGCAATGAACGACGAAGGACACGAATGTTACCTGTTACTAATACATGACTAAGACGACAACAACTCAGCTAAGTGACCCTTTTCTTTCTGAAGTGCAATTTACCAAGAAATATAAATCATTTAATATCAGTGTAGGCCCTAGCGTTCACTAAAATCAATGAAATTGATCGTGTGCTACTTGACTATTTTCCTTACGCACTTTCATAAAACATTTGGCACCCAATCAAGTAGAACGCACTGTTTTGCCATTGTAGTATCCTGACAGGATAAGCAAACACTGCACAATACTCCTTCTACAAATAATTATCTTGCTTCATTGATAATTAGTAGTTTAGTTCAATGTGGGACAGTGTGAGTGACTATTATGTGTGCTGTAAGTCACTGTTTAATCCAAAGCCATATTGTTTGGAGACTTTCGCCAACACTCCAGTGCTGTCGAAGTTCCATTTATTACTGATTTCAAACTTGTCAGTACATGCGCAAGAATGGGTATTTTTCCGTATACTTAACATTTATTTATAGTACGGCGCTGGCTAGTCCTTTGCCCATGGTCACATTTTTGCATGAATTAGTACTACTAAATTATAAAATACCGACAGCCGCGTTATAAACAGTTCCCACCTCCGCTAGTCTACTCGTCGAAGAATGTAGAGGATCATCTATGTGACACCATACGACTCTCCTCTGTGTTAAATACAGCACATCAACATAAAATCCGCACGTCCAAATGAACGTTGTCCTCATTATCATCAGTCATTTGATATTCAGTGCGCATATGCAGTCCTGATCACTTTGGACACAAGGTTTCTCCTACGTATTTTGGTGTGCTAAACTTAATGTCGTAAGTAAGTTTGTCATGATGTGGCACTTCCACGTAACATGACCATACATAGAAAGAACTGCTACAGCATAGCACAGGAGGTAACAGACAGAAATACCCAATAAGATGAACAGCAGTGACACATACTCAAAGACAAAAATTACACTGAAGACACCACGATTTATGGTCGCCCCCTGGACACTACGAAAGACTGAGCATGATCCTTAATAGGGTGTGTGTGGACCACTGACGGCAGTGTTGCTCTGAAATTTGCTCCCATGTTGGCCACAAGGTTGGTAAGGTGTTGTTGGAGGGCGATCCAATCATACACCACCGCGGTTGACAGCTGTTGACTGGTCGTTGGTGCATTAGATGTGCTGCAGTAAGCTTCCCCGATACATCCCACAGGTGATCGATGGGATTTAAGTGGGGGAGGGGTTGGCTAGTCCATCCGCGAAATACGCTCTCGTTCCAAGAGTTGCTCCACTTGCACTGTTCGATACGGTCGCGCATTGCCATCCACAAAAATGAAGTCGTGGCCTAATGCACCGAAAGTGCAATGAGGTAGAAGTACAGCGTGTCACAAATACGATGAACGGTGAGCGTGCGTGTTCAAAAATTTGGTCATTATGCTAATGGTGATTTTTTCCTCACCATAGCACCTGGACCACAGAAACGGCCATGATCAACAATACTACTATTACGCTCATACAGCAAGACTGTGGTCCATTTTTATCAGTGTTTGTACCTCTCAATAGATCACCATTGATGGTGGTCTAGGACCAAAACGGACTGATGCTTAACGTTTGTAGTAAAACAACTGATAGCCTGATATACACATCGTGACATTTTGACAGATCACTGTGAATGACACAAAGGAAATGCTCACTTGGAAGCGACAGAGTTAACAGCAGGTGACAGAGTTGCAAAGACGCCTCATCGTTAACTCGGTCTCAATGCCTGTATCCGACATACACTATGTGATCAAAGGTATCCAGACACCTGGCTGAAAATGACTTACAAGTTCGTGGCGCCCTCCATCGGTAATGCTTGAATTCAATATGGTGTTGGCCCACCCTTAGCCTTGATGACAGCTTCCACTCTCACAAGCATACGTTCAATCAGGTGCAGGAACGTTTCTCGGGGAATGGATGCCCTTTCTTCATGCAGTGCTTTACTGAGGAGAGGTATCGATGTGCATCGGTGAGGCCTGGCACAAAGTCGGCGTTCCAAAACATCCCAAAGGTGTTCTGTAGGATTCAGGTCAAGACTCTGTGCGGGCCACTGCATTACAGGGATGTTATTGTCGTTCAACCACTCCGTCACAGGCCGTGCATTTTGAACAGGTGCACGACCGTGTTGTAAGATGCAATCACCATCCCCAAATTGCTCCTCAACAGTGGGGAGGAAGAAAGTGCTTAAAACATCAATGTAGGCCTGTACTGTGATAGTGCAATGCAAACCAACTAGGTGTGCAAGCCCCCTCGACGAAAAACACGACTACACCATAACACCACCGCCTTCGACTATTACTGTTGGCACTACATACGCTGGAAGATGACGTTCACCGGGCATTCGCCATACCCACACCCTGCCATCGGATAGCCACATTGTGTACCGTGACTATTCATTCTACACAACGTTTTTCCACTGTTCAGTCGTCCAATGTTTACGCTCCTTACACAAAGCTAAGCGTCGTTTGGCATTTACCGGTGGGATGTGTGGCTTATGAGCAGCCGCTCGATCATGAAATCCAATTTTTCTCACCTCCCACCTAACTGTCATAGTACTTGCAGTGGATCATGGTGCAGTTTGGAACTCCTGATGGTCAGGATAGATGTCTGCCTATTTCACTTTACGACCCTCTTCAACCGTCGGCGGTCTCTGTCAGTCAACAGAAGAGGTCGGCCTGTACGCTTTTGTGCTGTACGTGTCCCTCCACGTTTTCAATTCCCTATCACATCGTAAACAGTAGACCTAGGGATATTTAGGAGTGTGGAAATCTCGCGTACAAACGTATGACAGAAGCGACACCCAATCACCCGACCATTTTCTAAGTCAGTGAGTTCCGCCGAGGGCCCTATTCTGCTCTCTCACGTCTAATGACTACTGAAGTCAGTGATATGGAGTACCTGGCAGTAGGTGGCAACTAAATGCACCTAATATGAAAAATGTTTTTCTTTTCGGGGTTGTCCGGATACTTTTGATCATATAGTGTATCGAGGACCAGCCACACCAGTTGGGAGCGAGATTGCATCAGGAGACGATAGAAAGTCTGTATGACACCATTCCCAACCGAGTCAGCACATGGATTCAGGCCGTAAGAGTTGCAACTGCTTACTACAAGGGATCGTACTGCCAATGTGACTCGATTTTCAATCACTGAAATGAAATAACTCCTCAAGTCCTCTCAGTCGTGAACTTTCATTTCGTCTCTTCCTCTCCTTCTTATGGCTTCCATTTTTTTCTATCAGGCAGAGTATTTTAAGGTTTTTTAAAAATTTCGTAAAGATTTTTTCGTTGTTTCCTATTCCCCGTGAATCTAAGCCCACACAAGTTCGCTGATATGCAGCTGGTACCAAACTCAGACGTAAGCTTTCCCAGAATAGAAGATTCTTTCGATAATGTTAATTTATTCACACTATATCTTTCTATACCTTCAATGACTACTTCCTTATGGTCTGAAGAATATATCAACAAGCATGTGTACTTATATCGATACTACTACAATGTGTCGTATTTTACCCTCTCTGGTTTCTGTTCGGTGCGGTGCAAGATGAAAGGTAATGGGGGTCACCTAGGGAAAGGAGTTGAGAACTTGGCAGCTCTAGAAAAGGCTCTTTTGCAGTTAGTCAGAATTTTGCATAAGGCGCGAACAAGTCAGCACGCGGCCACTATTTCCACGTATTTATTCTCTATTTATTACTGTGCAATATGAAACAGTACTTTTTTTACGGCCATCAAACGAAATCAGGGCGATGGCTACTCAACTGACACTGGAAATAGTGTGATAGTGCATATACTCTGAGTGGTCGACGTAGGGAAATCTTATATTACAGACTGCGCTCTTGCATGATTAATGTCATTGGTTTCTTTCTAAGCTGTTGGCAATGTAATTGGTAAACACACAGAAGACGTAAAACAAGACGACCAGCTGCTTAGTAACGTGGATCACCGACGATATGTTATCTATATGAACTTCTTTATTCCTCCCACCTATCCGGCCATTCAGTTTGTTCTTCATATACTGACATTTTGTGTAACTGTAGGTAGTTCAGTTAACAAAAAATGGTTCAAATGGCTCTGAGCACTATGGGACTCAACTGCTGAGGTCATTAGTCCCCTAGAACTTAGAACTAGTTAAACCTAACTAACCTAAGGACATCACAAACATCCATGCCCGAGGCAGGATTCGAACCTGCGACCGTAGCGGTCTTTCGGTTCCAGACTGCAGCGCCTTTAACCGCACGGCCACTTCGGCCGGCTTCAGTTAACAGTTACATACTTTCGACACATAGTTTTATCTCAACATATTCTGCCATATTCCCATCTTTTGTTTCTTCAATATTTGCATCGTTCCGTTCAGAATCTTTTAGTTTTGTCCTCTTCGTGGTTCTTTTGTAGCAACTGGAATTCAAACGGTGGTAGTCCCTTATTAAGGGACGGTTCCTTACGTCTTCATGTAATCATCGTTTACCATGATTCTGAACTGGATGCTAACTGTTGGCGTAGCTATTTCTTCTCGTATGATTTGTTATTTCAAACCTTATGATATTTCTCTACAGGAAGCTGTCACATCAAGAACAGAGTACTGTCCAGAGTGACATGCTGATATCCTGCATGGGCCATATTTGCTAACTGTATCCCATGTCACGTTATATTTACTGTGCAACATATCTGATTATCCTTAGTTGGCTTTACACAAAGTTGATTGTTAGAGTAATAGATACTCACCTTAGTGCGTCTGTCACCTAGGTGTCAACATCCTCAAAGGATTTCTCTTGGCTCTCTAATACCAGATCATCGCATAAAGCAAATAACTTGTATTCACCGGGTGTGGTTGATCATTAGTATAGATGTTCAATAACAATGGTGAAGGAGCACTTCCTTGTCGTAAGCCGTTTACTTGACATCTCCTTGACTACGCCTACCCTGGATGCCCACTTGCAATCTCCTGTTTAGGAGTAAATTATGATTTCTGGTTATGGTGCCATCTCACAAGCATCATATATGTAGGGCCCATTCCAGATATGGAGACACTGAGCAGCGTATTCGTGCTGTCTTTGACACTGTTCATATGCAGCCTCGCCGATGTGACCGTGTGAGACAGAACATGCTACGGCATGTACGCGCGTTTAGGCACATGGAATCCATTTTCAACACATACTCTAACTGTGGCGCCATGATACAGCGCGTATTAGATCGCAGACAATGTATGAGTCAATGAATGTCTCTAGAATGGAAAACATGCATTTCCAGGTTCATTAAATATTTTTGTTCCGCATCCTCTCATCTATTAATCCCTAGAGTTTGTACACCGTGGAAAAATGTCCATGTGTAAAAGCCGGTAATTTTCCCATAACCTGCAGAAAATCTCGGGTAATTTCTATCTTAAAACCTGCAGAATTGTCAGCTGACCCATTAAACTTCAGGCCAATATCCTTGTTGTGCCATCTGCTTAAAATCTTTGACCGAATGTTGCTCAAAAGTTTGATTCATCTTGTAGGGCCAGTTCTAAGACGAAAACAAACAGGTTCCAGACAAGGAAAAAGCTGTACATCTCTATTTATTCAGGATAGCTTTGAAAACAGGAAAATTAAAAGAGTAGCGTTTATCGACCTGACGGCTGGTTATGGCACTTTCAGTCACTGTGCACTGTCACAGAAGATCTACGGTGCGATAAAAGATTATGGTTCCTGTGAAAGAGCAGGCAATGCAACTGGAACCGCTCGTCCGGTCCA
The DNA here is from genome assembly GCF_023864275.1 of Schistocerca cancellata. Classification (NCBI taxonomy): domain Eukaryota; kingdom Metazoa; phylum Arthropoda; class Insecta; order Orthoptera; family Acrididae; genus Schistocerca; species Schistocerca cancellata. Next base: position 116,358,920 of record NC_064628.1, on the reverse strand, counting down.
TCGACCAGGGAAGAAACGATTGGGATGGTTCAAAAAATGGTTCAAATGGCTCTGAGCACTATGGGACTTAACTTCTGTGGTCATCAGTCCCCTAGAACTTAGAACTACTTAAACCTAACTAACCTAAGGACATCACACACATCCATGCCCGAGGCAAGATTCGAACCTGCGACCGTATCAGTCCCACGGTTCCGGACTGCGCGCCTAGAACCACTAGACCACCGCGGCCGGCGATTGGGATGCGTTCGGACGTTCACGGTGAATGGCACTTCTACTAGCAGGGGAGCGAAGTCACTCGCAAAAATGGCTGATAGTTTTGGCCTGATAGGCGACGTGGAAGGGACGACTGGTCCCGGATCAGCAGGAATGAGTAAAGTATAAGCTGTTTTTGCGGTAGGCGGGAATTTACAAAAGTCTTTTATCAGGTCTGTATGGCCTATATAGTCAAACAACACGCACAGTGGAAGAACGCTGCAATGTTCTGCAATTCTCCAAGTCTGTAGTTGCGGAACATTGTATCTCCAACGGAACACTGTACGATAAAACACTAACATTCGCCATAGTAGAATCTTTTTAGACAACATTATAAAAGAATCCTTTTATATACGGATTGCGGAAAACCTAATGGACTATGACAGCGGCTATCTGCTGGATAAAGCGTGGAATCCCATTATCTCCAAGATTTGCTTCAGATGAAGACGCCAGGACACTCCAATCACTGCTGGAAGCGGCAACGCTGAAGACAGCTCATCCTTGCAGTTAAACAAGCGAGGGCGCTGCCAGTGGGTAGTGTGGTCCTTTTGTCACCATGACTCTGATGAATGCACAGCAGTACTATCAGCATGCTGTATAAGGCAGAGCAGGGAACGTCTTCGTCCTTCCTGCAACTCCTGCAATGAGCCCCACAAACACTCACTCCTCCAAATGCAAGGTCAAACACCCTCCCACCAACATTGAACTCACTGCCCTGTTCGCCCCATCGACCACCCCCCTACAACTGAGGACATCATATGGATCCTGACCATCGTCCTCCAGAATATCCGCCACTTCCAATGTCCTCACATCCTCCAACAAACCTCCCTTGGCGCCTGCTTCATCTTCCATTTGAATACCTATGCCACATACACCCACAACCAGGCCCACTTCATCCACCCAGACACCCTCATTTAAGCCTCTCTCCTTCTTCCATTCCCTTTTCCCCTCCCACCTCCTGGTGCATCAACAGTATAGTCTCCTATATTAAAAAATTCACTTCCTCTGGGGGCCAACAACTAACTCTTCATGCATACCCTGTCCCAGCACCAGGTCAATACCTTAATCCATAATGAAACCTTCCTCCAACCTTACCATGTTGTCCACACCTCTCCCTATCTCCTTCACTGCACCGACAACCCCATTTCCCTCTCATGAGGTGGGGTTGCTTTTGGTCCCCTTAAGCACACCCCTGTCCAGCCACAATGCCTGCTCAATGACCTGTCCGAGCACCTTATCCTCAGCGTCTGTTTCCATAACTCACCATCATCTGTGTCACTATCTATGTCCACCCTGCAGCTCCTCTCTCTTATGACTTCATCTCCCATGTTGACCACACCTTCTCCAACTATGTGACTGTCGCAGATTCCAGCATCCACAGCTGTGACCCTGCCACACTTTGGCAGTGGCATCAGTTCCTCGTCACCCTCCATGGTGACCTTGTTCCCCCCCACAACACACCTGTCCTGAAAACAACTCCATCCCAGATATCATTCCCGCTTCCCCAACATCCTTGGTCATATCGCTGCAGATGTACTTGACCCCTCTGGTAGTGACCACTTCCAAGACCTTCTTACCATCTCTTCAGCCTGTCGCGCCCCTCCAGCCCCCTGCCCTGCTGCCTCTCCAAAGTCTGTCCATGACTAGTACTGTGTCAACTGGGCTGCATACTGGGAATCCATTGACTCACAGGTAGAAAGACACCCACTTATTTTTCACCAATCCCACTGACATCACCCATGCCTCATCCTTCCACCAAAAGACCATCACTGGTACCAAGGAGGCCCACATTCCTACCAAACTTATCCACTCTCACTGCCCTACTCTTCCTCCTCAGGCCATCCTTCTTCTCCGTGAATCCAGCAGGCTCCACTGCTCCTTCCTCCACACCTGTGACCAAGATACACTCCCTGCCACCAGCAATTACAACAACACATCAGAAACCTCCTAACAGCAAGGAAATGCTGGTACTGGCGCCAGACATGTACACACCTGAACTCCGCCATCTCTGTCAACTCCTCCAAGTACTGATCTGCTTCCACCACCTTACTAGTAGCCGTCTGACCCTGTATTACCCTATTCTCCATGATAACTGTTCCTTCCCTGACAACCTCAGTAAGGCTAACCATTCGCTGCTTCCCACTACTCCTTTTCTGCATTCCCAAAAGTCCCAATTCTGATTACTGCCTCTTCCCTACAGTCATTGAATGCACTGATACCTATGTCCCGTCCCTTGACCCCAAGTTTCTGGTACTTGTTTCAGTTACCCCCTCAGACATAAACACTCCCATAACCACAAATGACTCTAAGCTCATCCTGGTCATGACGGTGTCACCTACTGTCATCTCAAGGAACCCCTCCCTCCTTCGTGGCTGTCCTTGCAGACATGTATAACGTTCTCCTCTCCACCAGCTTTTAGCCCTACCTGTGGAAGACTTCCCACGTCCTGCTGTTCCCTACACCAATAAAACTTCCCTCTGACAACTCTTCCTATCGTCCCATTTGCCTCACCTCTGTGTTCAGTAAGGTCTTCAAGTTCATACTCCCAGCACCACCTCCTTCCAGTCACCTAGTGTTGTTTCTGGCTCTCCTCCTCAGCTGACAACCAGCTCCTTAACCTTAACACTCTTTTTTTCCATCCAACTTAAGCCTCATCACTCCACTATCTTTGTCCCTCTCGACCTCCAGAGAGCCTACCACCATGTCTGGCATCCCAGGCTCCTCTTCAGAATCCAGACCTATGCTCTTCCCATCGATTTCGTCCATCTCGTTGCTTCCTTCCTCTTCTGTCGTCCCTCCTATGTCACTATCCACAATACCAACTTCCACACTTTCTTTGCCACTGCCAGCATGCCGCAAGACTCTGTCCCTTCCCTTCTCCTCTATCTCCTATATAATGCAGATATGTCCAAAACTTCCCAGCCCTTTCACCTCTTCTAATTTGCTGATGACATCTCCTTCCTAGCCCTTTACCCTACCCTTCAACGATCCCAATGTACCCTTAAAACACACCTCGACCAGTTGACCATCTGGTGCGACCAGTGTCTCCATCTCCTCCAAGACCCAGGCAATCATCATAGATCGTACTACCTGCTCCTTCTGGCTCCATCAATTTTTATCTCAGCATTTATGGTCATCCTACCCACCTTACTCCTACTCTGAAATACCTTGGCCTCATCTTCAGCTGTAACCACACCTTAACTCCACATCTCCTTACATTAGACGCCACATTTCCTTACAATAGACTCTGCCTCATGAAACTTCTGTCCAGTTGAAAATGGGGACTACATCCTTCCACCATCCTTCATACATACAAATACTTGAGCCAAGCCATCTGTTCTTATGCCAGCATCACCTGGACTTTCACCCCTTCCAGATTCTATAAAGCCCTCGAACTCGTTGAATGCTATGCACTCTGTCTCGCCTTTCATATCTGCCTCCCATCCCTTCTACGACCTCATAACCTTCTAACATCATCTCCATTTCCACAAACACATCCACACCTTGTATAGTGCCCAAAGACTTGATCGCCCCAACCCCCTGGTGTTCTATCCTCTCTACCCCAAGCCTGTTGCTACACCTTTACCGTGGTGTCCTGCCCTCCCTCCATCTCCATACCTTCCACCACTTTTCTCAATGCTGCTTCCTGCACCTACCCATCCTGGATGATGAGCTTCACCCTGATGTCTTCACCTCATACCAACGCTAACCCCTTCCACTCCTCAGGGATCCGTCTCCTGTCCTCTTCCCTCCCCCTACGCAGATGTTTCCTCCCTCTTATGTCCCACCCTTCCTTTCCAGAGCAGCTCTTCAGTGTGTCTGCACTCCCTCCTGACTTGCCTTCTATCTCCCACCCCACCCATCTCCTGCCCCTTGGTGTGTTGCCGACCTCTTTCCTTTTTTCCCACCCTTTCCATCTCCCCTGCCCCACGGCCCCTTCAATCCTTTTCCTGCCTCTCAGGCCTTCCTTCCCTCAGCAGGCACCTCCTGACAGGTTCTACTCTTTGTTGCATGTGCTCCATCGCCTTACTGGAGTGGTTTCAATTCTCTGGACAACTTTTAACTTGTGCATGTGAGTTCAGTGTTCTTTTTATGTGGTAACAAATCGCCCAAAGTGCTTTTAACTTTATGTGCACTTTTTTAACTGTCCCACATGACAGTCTCTCTGAATGAGTATATTTTCAACCCCAGTGTCTTTCCCTTACTATATTCTGAAGTCGCCTTTATCGCCTTTTGTATGTCTTCTTTTCCTCATTATTAACTGTATTATTCGACTGAAGAGTGGCGGATTGTGCCACTGCCAGCCCTCCCCTGTCCATATGGAGTAGAGGAATGAAATTAAAATAAAGATAAAAAAGTTTTCGTATCACTGGCTCACCTGAAGATGACCGGTAAGTGTTTAGTTAAAATATCGTGAAATCTATGAGGACCACCTGCAATCCCGAAATCTCTTTCACAAATGAATAGATATTCACTTCTGACGTTAATTGGATGTTCATTATTGCACACGTTATTCAGATCTGAAGTAACGACAGAAAGATAATTTAAATGTCAGATGCATATAAGTGAGTATAGATTAACCAGCGTTACGTTAACAGCGTATAACATGACAATGCAGTAAATGACGTAATTAGCTCTGAATCTCAAAGTGGCTCTAACATAAACGTTGTATTATGTTATCTCACATAATATTCCATCTTTAATCGCGTTTTGTTAAATTTACTGTCAGTCATTCTCTTTCCCCACCATCAACCATATTTAGTGAAGCTATTTCAGTAATGACCAGAGTATTAGAGCTCGAAAGTGGAGATAAAACATAATAACTGACACAGAAGCCTTATTGTTGCACGGTTCCAGTTGCATCATATGATTACTACTTCTAAGTACAAGAACGATTTCAGTGCTGCTAATCCAATTTCTAAGCAGTGCAATTCTCTTAATTATTTTTCTCAGGTAAAGTTAAATAGTCATTCTGACTTTGCCCATATCTACATAATAATTGGTCAAACCATCTGCTTTTCACAGGTCACAAAACAAAGATGGTGGCTTGATGTATAGTCTATGAAACGTTGATGTGGCTCACCTCGCATTGTACCGCACTAAAGGACACTCTTTTCTGCCAAAGCGATGCTGCTGTTTTCTAAAGACAGCACAACAATACGGAATTTACTGTTTTGAAAATTCAGAAAAGAAATCAAAAAATTCAAATAAAAATCCTGCAGCTGCTCTGATGCTAACTCTGTTGCAGAATGTACACTGTAAAACTTTAATTTGTTTCAGGGTAGGTTGTTTGAGAGGAATATATCGGATTAGCAAATTTTACAGATAGAGATTTTGCAGTTTCAACAATGATGACTGCATGATAATGTATCTGAGTGACATATCGTCCGTTTTATTAATTTTAACTGATCTATGGCTTTGGCTCTTATACCGATCAAACAATTTTTCGTATCACTTCTTTATTCGATACACAAAATACAACTCTCACACTGTAGAATGAGCGATTTCACGGTCTCTTATCTTTCCAAAACAGCAAGGAAAATAATACAGTAGGCTGCTTAAGGAATTCGGAGTATTTGCCTCCTCTTTGAGTGACTGCTTCCGGTTCTAGATTGCTCTATATATTTCCTGTTTCTTCTAAAAATGTTCAAATGTGTGAATTCCTAAGGTACCAAACTGCTGCGGTCATCGGTCCCTGGACTTATACACTACAGAAACTAACTTATGCTACGAATAACACACACACCCATGCCCGAGGGAGGACTCGAACCTCCGGCGGGTAGGGCCGCACAATCCGTGACATAACGCCTCAAACCGAGCGGCCACTCCACGCTTCCCAGCTTCTTCTCAATGTCTTTTGCGATGATCTTGAAATAAACCTTCTCTCTTGTAATACTTCTATTCTTGTAAGCTTTTCAGCTGTCGTAAAATCATCGCCTTAATTGACTTTAGAAATAAATCTTCTTCTCGAAATACTGGTACCTGGTTGCAACAACTGTGAAGCAATCACTCTCTCCCCATAAATTACTGCGTTCTGTGACTCAATAAAGGATCACTAAGAACTTCTTAGTCTCTCCACTTTCCACTGATACTAAAATTGTTCTGAATTCCACCACATAATTAAATTTCAGTTATCAGAGGTGCCACATCCGTCCACCGTAATAGATGTGAGTCCCACCGTAGACTGAATACTCATTTTTTATTTTGCATGGAGAAAATATTTCCTACTGGATTAAAGCTCCAAAAGATGCATTGAGGTTACGTGTAGTTACATTGAAAGAACAGCGTCACCAATTTGTACAATATTTGTCCTTACAAGTTAAGATACATAAAGCCAAGAAATATATGAAGAAGGGAAGTATCTAAGCATCTTAGGAGTGACGGTACTGGGATCTAGATGTGTGTTTGCCACTCTGATAACTTAATGTTTCATTACTTCCTTAAAACTATCTTAAACATAAGTACTCTACCAGGAGGAGCGACCGCCAGATTAACCGAGTACTTTCTCAATAATTAAGACACCAACAAGTAAGAATCATTAAAATATTAACGAAGAACTCTCGTACAGGCCAACCAACCGTCACATAGACACTTAAAGAACGTTCTAATAATAAACAAAATAGTTTTATACCAATAAATTTTATTGAAAGTACATACCTTAGCCACTAGTAGGCCTGGAGAATACCGATTAAGCACAGCTGATCAAGAAATGAACGTAAGAAACAGTGTGCCATAGCAAGTGATGATTTTCGAAGAAGCGACGAGGTGCTTTAACACCTGGCTTGCGGCTAACGTAATATTACGGAGCTTGCGGGAAATGAACATAGGTGGTGGATGTAATATTACGTCACACCAGTTACTCTGATATTCCGCAGTATCAAACGTATATTTAACGTTCCCACAAAGATCTGTCAGGTCTTTCAAATTTAAGGGTCTTAGCGAACGGAATCGAATGGAGATATTGCCAGAGATATGTGATGGCGTCGCTATTGTAATAAGTCTTTGAGTTTTACAAAGAGACATCAAGGTTTCGAATTTTTCGTGGAGAGGTGGGCCTGAAGAGGGAGCAGAGGAGATTTCTATCAACTCAGAAGATTTATCAAGAGAGTCGGCAGAGAAGATCATCAAGAATAATGAAATCAAGACACAGATATAACAGGAATTTGTGTATTTCTTTGTACGAGTATATAGAACAATGCCAGTAATTGCGTATGGAGAAGACAGGAGTTATTTATTTGGAGTGAGAGAACTGGAAGAGACAACCACAGCGAAGGAGTGGACTGTGTGAATAGAAGTCACAATTACACGACCTTTGTGCTAGGGAAGGCGGCCTTTGAACAGTGTACTGTAGTTATTACCAGAGGATTTACTGTAAGGTCAAACCACATTATAATTATAAGAGAGGAGATATTAAATAAACTGACGCTACACAATTTATTACGTGTGCGTCAGTTGTTGAAATCATAACAGTGTATGTTTACAAGTCAACGTAGTCAGTGTGAATTAAATATCGCATCTAAAGTATTTAAACGAGTTTATTAGCCGGGAAATACACTGAGGCATTAGTGTGAGTCACTAAATATTTCAGACAGTTCATTTAATTTAGGACTACTCAATAGCACACTTTGGGCTTCTCAGACGGCAAAACATCTGCCGTACAAGAAGTCAGTTATCATCTTTTACTGCCACCATTTCTACTGTCTCAGTTGAGAAGAAAAACGTTACATCTCTGTAGGAGCTACTTTCATAAAAAAAAGATAAAACAGGTATGTGAATATGGACTTAACAACATGCCACTGACAGTATTTCAATGCAGTTAATAGCGAAGTACACCAAATATGTGTCAGGTATTTTGAAAGTGAATTGTAAAAACTAAATAACTTCTATTCTACGGATAAGTAAGTTATTAATAGCATTAAATCTTACGTTCAGTTTCCTTAATAACATAACATTTTTCCTCAAATTTCTCGATTGTAACAGTTAATGAAAGGCTGCACTTGACAAATCAACATAATATTCTCACTTATGGTATAATACAGTTCCAGTCCAGTTACTATTAATAACATGGATATTATTTTGTAAAGTACCAGTAGATTCATAACAGGTCAAACATTTGTAACTTACCGTTCGGTAAATAGCTATAGCAATATAGCAACAATGGCTCTGCGTGAATTGAAACACAGTCTATTTCTAGAATACTAAACATCATCCTAATTATGTAATTATCTCTTTATATTCAGTTACGTTTATTTTTTATTTCAAAGTAAACACGAAAGATACTGCCATAAAACAGTAAAGAACAGACATTTTGTCATTGTCCGCGTTAATATCTTGAAACATTAGCAAGCGTGAAGCTAGACCTTGTACATCTCCATCTGCATCTGCTTGTCTCCTTTGCGATTCACGCTCAAGTGGCTGGCAGGGGCGTTCAGCGAATCAGTTTGAGACTATTTCTCTACTGTTCCACTCTCGAATAGCACTGGGGAAAGAACGAAAGTTTAAATCTTTCCGTCCGAGCTCTAATTACTCCTACGTTATTACGATGATCATTGCTTGCTGTGTATGTTAGCGTCAACAAAATATTTTCACAGTTGGAGGAGAAAATTTGTGGATGAGATTTCATGAAAGAATCTCACCGCAATGAAAAGCGCCATTGTTTTATTGATACTTGCTACCCCAGTTTTTGCATCAGGTATGGCACTCTCTCCCATATTTTGCAAAAGTGCAAAGCGAGATGCCCTTCTTTGTACTTTCTCGATATCCTTCGTAAACCTTCTCTAGTGCGGATCCGACACCGCACAGTGGTGTTCCAGAAGAGGACGCACAAGCGTACACAGGCTGGGGAAAATGAAAGTGCCGCGGGCGAGTGGATATAACCACACCCAGCGACGCGCACAACACGTGTACGCCCGCCAGGTGATCCACATCGTTTCAGAGCGTATTGCGGGCAGCGCAATTTGAGGCAACAGTGCAAAGGTGACGATGGTACTCATAGTGGGGCAGCGGGTGTTCGTTGCTGAAAGCTACGTGGCAACAAAGTCGTGGAAACGGAGTTGTCACCTATCGATGCGAAGTTTAATAGTGTCAAAGCTCCAACAGACAGTGCCATGCATTGCTTAGTGAGAAAATGGCCTCAGACTGGATCCGTTTTGAACAAATCAAAAAACATTCCGAAACATGGCCACACACAATAAAACGAGGCAGCAGTTCACCAGAAAATGCTTCAGAGTCGTACCAAATCAACCCGACACCTGTCGCAAGAGACCGGCATATCACGTCGGTCATGCCGACCAATACTGGACCTGAGGCCTAGGTATGCATTCCTACCGAGTGTCTGTTGTTATTGGATTGATATCAGCAGAAGCTCCTCAGTGCCTTCCGTTTTGTGAGCGGCTGTTCACTGAAATAACTATGAAAGGCATGGACATAGATCAGTTCTTTACCTGTGAAGAAGCGTAGTTTCACCTGAGTGGTTATGCTAACTCGTAGGGTCACAGGCTTGTGGGCAGCTGAGAATCCGCATAACTTCCACGAAATATCGTTGGATGATCAGTACATTGGGGTCTGGTGCACACTGCACGGCGCAGTTTTGGTCCCATCTTCTGTCTTCAGACGCTGACTTCCGCGCGTTACATTGTCAACATTTTGAAACCATTTGTGGCAACATTAAAGGAGGAGGAAAACAACTACACTCCTGGAAATGGAAAAAAGAACACATTGACACCGGTGTGTCAGACCCACCATACTTGCTCTGGACACTGCGAGAGGGCTCTACAAGCAATGATCACACGCACGGCACAGCGGACATACCAGGAACCGCGGAGTTGGCCGTCGAATGGCGCTAGCTGCGCAGCATTTGTGCACCGCCGCCGTCAGTGTCAGCCAGTTTGCCGTGGCATACGGAGCTCCATCGCAGTCTTTAACACTGGTAGCATGCCGCGACAGCGTGGACGTGGACCGTATGTGCAGTTGACGGACTTTGAGCGAGGGCGTATAGTGGGCATGCGGGAGGCCGGCTGGACGTACCGCCGAATTGCTCAACACGTGGGGCGTGAGGTCTCCACAGTACATCGATGTTGTCGCCAGTGGTCGGCAGAAGGTGCACGTGCCCGTCGACCTGGGACCGGACCGCAGCGACGCACGGATGCACGCCAAGACCGTAGGATCCTACGCAGTGCAGTAGGGGACCGCACCGCCACTTCCCAGCAAATTAGGGACACTGTTGCTCCTGGGGTATCGGCGATGACCATTCGCAACCGTCTCCATGAAGCTGGGCTACGGTCCCGCACACCGTTAGGCCGTCTTCCGCTCACGCCCCAACATCGTGCAGCCCGCCTCCAGTGGTGTCGCGACAGGCGTGAATGGAGGGACGAATGGAGACGTGTCGTCTTCAGCGATGAGAGTCGCTTCTGCCTTGGTGCCAATGATGGTCGTATGCGTGTTTGGCGCCGTGCAGGTGAGCGCCACAATCAGGACTGCATACGACCGAGGCACACAGGGCCAACACCCGGCATCATGGTGTGGGGAGCGATCTCCTACACTGGCCGTACACCACTGGTGATCGTCGAGGGGACACTGAATAGTGCACGGTACATCCAAACCGTCATCGAACCCATCGTTCTACCATTCCTAGACCGGCAAGGGAACTTGCTGTTCCAACAGGACAATGCACGTCCGCATGTATCCCGTGCCACCCAACGTGCTCTAGAAGGTGTAAGTCAACTACCCTGGCCAGCAAGATCTCCGGATCTGTCCCCCATTGAGCATGTTTGGGACTGGATGAAGCGTCGTCTCACGCGGTCCGCACGTCCAGCACGAACGCTGGTCCAACTGAGGCGCCAGGTGGAAATGGCATGGCAAGCCGTTCCACAGGACTACATCCAGCATCTCTACGATCGTTTCCATGGGAGAATAGCAGCCTGCATTGCTGCGAAAGGTGGATATACACTACGAGTGCCGACATTGTGCATGCTCTGTTGCCTGTGTCTATGTGCCTGTGGTTCTGTCAGTGTGATCATGTGATGTATCTGACCCCAGGAATGTGTCAATAAAGTTTCCCCTTCCTGGGACAATGAATTCACGGTGTTCTTATTTCAGTTTCCAGGAGTGTACATTTACTTCGAAGAGGGTGCAGCAATTGCCCATACAGTCGCCCGAACATTGGAGCACATTTACACAATCTTCACGCCTGACAGAGTTCTTAGCAGCGGTCAGTCTGGTCGCTCCCAAGCTGGCCACCCCGGTCACCTGACCTGATAGTGTGCGACTGCTTTGTGTGAGCAGCCCTCAACTCTAAGGGGTTTTGCAACAACCTCCATAGTCTTCAGTAATTGCAGCAGAACATTTCTGTTGAGAGTGCCGAATTCCATGACTCCAGCTTCTATCTGGCTACAGTAAATTGCTAACCAGGGCCCAAAAGTGCCCAGAAATGAATGATTGTCACTTTCAACATATGCTGTAGTCATGTTAGTACTACATTTTTCTCCTTCTGTTGTGTTTCTTTGTACCCTTGAACTCTGTTCTCTGGGCTACTATTATCTTCCCCTCACTGCAGTAGGCAGTCTTTTCATTATATCTGTTGCAGGTTCTAAGTGCCCTGACAATAAAACACAATCTCTTGTTTGCCTTTCCCGTAGCATTTTCTACATCATCGTTCCACTTTAAGTTGTTCGTAATTGTAATACATAGGTATTTAGTTGAAGTGACTCTGCTTAAATTTGATTAAGCTGTAGTGTAACGTAAATCTGGATTCCTTTTAGTTCTCATGTGGATGACTTCACACATTTCATTAGTTAGAGTCAAATGCCACTTTTCGCAACGTACATATATCTATATCATTCTGCAGTTGGTTCTGATCTTCTGATGACTTTGCTTGATGATAAATGACCGCATCATTTACAAACAATCTAAGAGGTCTGCTCAGAGTGTCTCCTAAATCTTAACAGCAGACGACCTATAACACTTCCTTGAGGAACACCAGATAGCGTTTTTGTTTTACTTGATGACATTCCGTCAGTTACTACGAACTGTGACCTCTATGTCAGGAAATCATGAATTTTAGTACAACTGATAAGGTACTCCACAGACACTCAATCAGATTAGGAGTCGCTTGTGAGGAACGTTGTGAAAAGTCTCCTGGAAATCTAGAAATATGAATCAATTTGAGACCCCGTGTCGATGGTGCTCGTTACCTCGTGTAAATGAAAAGGTAGTCATGCATCACAAGAACGATATTTTCTGAAACCGTGCTCTGTGTTAATAAAACGTTTCCTTAAACGTAATTCGTAATGTTAAAACACTGTAAATCAAGCTAAATGTCAACATCAGTGATACTGCGTTGTAATTCAGTGAATTACTCCTGTTTCCTTTCGTAAGGATGGGTTTGAGGAGGAGGAGGAGGAGATTAGTGTTTAACGTCCCGTCGACAACGAGGTCATTAGAGACGGAGCGCAAGCTCGGGTGAGGGAAGGATGGGGAAGGAAATCGGCCGTGCCCTTTCAAAGGAACCATCCCGGCATTTGCCTGTAGCGACTTAGGGAAATCACGGAAAACCTAAATCAGGATGGCCGGAGACGGGATTGAACCGTCGTCCTCCCGAATGCGAGTCCAGTGTGCTAACCACTGCGCCACCTCGCTCGGTAAGTATGGGTTTGACCTGTGCTACTCTCCAGTCCGTAGGTATCGGCGTATGAATCTTTCATCGAGCGAGCGGTTGTATTATGATATCAGTTACTCAGGTGAGCATCTGTTATTGATTCGTATTCTGCAATATTTACTTCATCCTGTTTGGTGAAGGAATTTCGGAAAACCGTACTTAATAACTCCGATATACCTGCCACTGGTGTACTTTACATACAACCAGAATGTCTTTGGACTTTGCGGCTGCTTCCGAGAAAAAATTGGTTGTAGAAACTATTGAAGGCATCTTCCTCTGAAGTCCGCTCTAACTTTCAAGATCTGTTAAAACTTCGCCACTCTTGGAAATTTTTGGTTCTCTTGAACTTGGCCTGAAGCCTGCTTATTTCGTTACTTCTGCTAGTGTTCTGACCTATTTTGAGTACCAGAGGGTATCGCTGCCATGTTTTATTAATTTATTTGCTATACATCTCTCAATTGCCGTAGATACTCTTAATTCGTAACCACATCTTGTGTACGTTTACGTAGTTAATTTGGAAGCAATATAGACAGTGTCTTAGGAAGGCGTCACGCGAATTTTTATCTAATTTTTAAAACAGATGTATTTTGCGTTGACTTTTGTGGTTTTGGATTTTACGGTATTCTGCCTCGCCACATCGAACTTGTGTTCACTGATCCCTATATCCATCATGAAGCTCCCTATTTACTCAGGATTACTTGCTGCTTAGAGGTCAAGTATAATTTCGCTCCTGAACTAAGCATTGACAACAATTTTCGAAAAAGCATTTAGTACGATTTCGTACGATGTTTTATGCTTACCACCGACTTTAAACATTTATCTTAGCCAACGTACCGATGGTAGATTGAAATCACCACCAACCATAACTGTGTGGGGTGGGGTACCAGATTTGAACTGAACTCAAGTTTTCTCTCAGCTGTTGAAAAAGTGAAATTCCTGAGTTGTGGAGTCGGTAAAACGAACGAATTATTAATGTATTCTGGTTGTCAAGTGTAACCTACATCCAAAATAACTCACAGGAATCATCAACTTCCATTTCGCTACAAGATAAACTATTTCTAATACTAACAAACACGCCAACACCAACTGTATTTAATCTATCCTTTCGAAACACTGCTAGGTCCTTTGTTATCATTTCAGCTCGATTAATCTCCAGCTTTAGCCAGCTTTCAGTACCTATATCGATTTTAGGTTCAGTAGATGCTATTATCTACTGGTGTTCGGGCGCTTTCCCGAAACAGCCAACAACCAGAATACCGACTATTGCTGCGTCCCCCCTGGTCCTGAGTTTGCCCTTCATCATTTGAGACAACTTAAGAAAGCGCTCAGTCAATGCCACACAACCGCTACTAGCCATGTAGCCGCCTCTTGTATGTGATGTTCCCCTGACCTACCAAGTTGACCCGGAAATACCACCACTCTATGACACAAGTCTAGGACTATGCAGCCTACCAGGTCGCAGGATCGTCTAGTCTCTCATTCAGTAACAGTCTTACAGTTATAGTTCATGAATTACAGTAACGAACTTAATAACATTGACTGTTGACAGGTCCCATTCATTCATTCATACATGGATAAACGTTTTGAGACATGCCATAATGCTTTTTGCAAAACATCACGCACACAACCGCGACAGTTGCTAGGGCATACTCGCACAAGACGCAGTTGACACTGATGTGATACGTTACGCGATGCGGCACGATACGCAATGAGATGCAGAAGCAATCCGCATCGGAGGAGCGATTAGAAATAAAATGGGAGCAACTAAACCGTTTCACACTGCGACTGATGCATATCTCTGTCGCAGCGCCCGTTGATACACGGAGGATTGGCCGTTGTACGCAAGTCGTCTCGTACGATACGCAGGGAGTGCAATTTCAAGTCAGCAGATTTGCTCAAAAAATTGTTTTATGTAGACGAAGCAAAGGTACATTTCTCTCTGTAGTTAGTTTCTCAGGAAAACGTTTACTCTTCGCCTAAAAACAAAGAAAACAAGTTGCTTTGCAATTCTCGCGAGTTCTTCGTTACGCAATCTTTCTCATTCGATTCTGAGGGTGCTATTAGATTAACAGCATTATTTTTCCGCCTCATATACCCAGTCGTTGGATGCAATAGTTTGAGATGTAAAGCAGACAGCCTTGTAGGTAGGGCAACCATACCTATGAGTACTCATCTTGGGTATTAATAAACTCTTCAGCTGTATTTAGTCCTTTATTATTGGATCATTACCGGTTTCGTCTGAATAAAAGCCACACCGTCCGGTAATCATCTGTATAACAGTAAATCCAGAAGGGATAACAACCCTAAAATATAAACTGGTATGCCGGGCGATGTGGCCGAGTGGTTCTAGGCACCACAGTCTGGAACCGCGCGACCGCTACGGCCGCAGGTTCGAATCCTGCCTCGGGCATGAATGTGTGTGATGTCCCTAGGTTAGTTAGCTTTAAGTAGTTCTAAGTTCTAGGGGACTGATGACCTCAGAAGTTAAGTCCCATAGTGCTCAGAGCCATTTGAACCATAAACGGGTATGATAAAATATTAAGATTTTAGAGGTTTTTAAAAAATATTGAAAACTTTCACATAAGAATATCAAAATGTTAATACTCACATGACCAAAAATTAGAGCGAAAAAGCTCGGAACCTTTTTAGCCAGCATTCATTGTCTGTCAGATTGAAACATCACTAAAAGATGGTATGCCACGGAATAAAACGGCCGGATTCCAATATAGTCGAAGGGGTCCTATCCACATCGTACAATATTAAGGTAAGGAGAAAATAAATAAAACTATTTCAACGCAACCTTCGTTTTGGTGGTGGTATAGTTAAAGTTATAACTCAACGTGGCACGAACATAACCGTCGTTTGTCATTACCTACAGGTCCTGCAAGATACTCACTGTAGTAATGGGTAAACAAATTCGTGTGGTCTACGAAATTACAGGTCCCTGCGAGTTCAAGCCTGGTATTAATATTTTATACCGGGAGGACTTAACCGACCGGTAAAAATTTGAACGCAACGGATAACGCAATATTTTTTGGAACCACTACAGAAGGCACCTTAATAGGGAGCATAGAGCAATTACTTACTTTCATGACCCAGCACTGAACTGTGGTACTGCCTTTCACCTATTCTTTATAATAAAGGAAGGAAATAATCAGTCATATCAGTCATAGGGTATAGGTTAATTATTTTAATTCTATACCGACGACTTTTCAATAACTAGCCGTCTGTCTGTTGGAATATACATCATCACAACTGGTCTCTAGTTAACATGATTCACTTTCACCACGTAATTATGGAAAGGGAGAGGGGAGCGCAGACCAGGATTCAATGTAATTTTATGCAGGCACACAATTATACATAAACCCAAGCTTATTACAACCAATTACTTAAGGTCAAGCAGAACAGGTTCGGCAAAGACCCAACAAGCGAACTCGGTCAGGGCGGAAGAATATTTTCCTAAATATTTCAATTTTCGTTAAAATGTACGCTGAAGAATGGGCAGCAAGTGGTGCACTTAACTATAAATGAATCTTTCTTTGAGAAACAACACCACATTCCTGAGCTAGGGGGGGGGGGAGAAGGAACATATACGATGGGAAAACATTGCAAGTATTTATTCCATCAATAGGCATTAAAATCTGAACTTTTCTTGATAGAAGAGTTTAACCCGTATATTTTATGTAACGATCAACATTGCCAGCAAATTAAAT
This sequence comes from Schistocerca cancellata, assembly GCF_023864275.1. Classification (NCBI taxonomy): domain Eukaryota; kingdom Metazoa; phylum Arthropoda; class Insecta; order Orthoptera; family Acrididae; genus Schistocerca; species Schistocerca cancellata. The sequence goes on along the minus strand of NC_064628.1, from coordinate 116,342,300 downwards.
AGTTATGGGGCACAAGAAACATTAACTAATTAGAACATTAGTCCTATTCCACATACGTGGCCAAGTGGCGGTAGCCAACAGAAATGCAAGAAATACGGACACACGAGATTATTCATTCACTATCTTACTATATATTTTCAGACCGAAACTGCAGTTTACACATGTGGTGGTTTCTCCAACAGACCAAGTGGCGGGAAAGCAAGTACACAAAGGAAACACATGGACAATGAATAAAAATCCCCAAAAATATTACTGTAAAAGAAAGACCACATTAAAATACAATAAATGAGTGAACTTCCGTTAAAGTCAGAGCAATAATGTGACCGTGAGCTTAGGGCCCATGGTGCGCGGCCAGACCAAGGCACAGACGCGAAGTTCTACTGAAATTTGACTAAATTATGAAAATAAACTCCCTTATGTGGGTTTGGTGGTAATCTCACACCTGATTTCAACATCTGAACTTTATTATTAGCAGTTTTCAGACATTCTGATATCTTTGTTAACATTACCAAAATCGAGAGCTGCGTCTCCACGTATGTCCAGCGCCACTACCCAGGAACAAGGTGGGCCTGCGGACACCTCGGCTAAACATTGTTCGTTCAAAACGTGGAGGAGGGGATGGTTCGCCAACCTGAAAGAGCCACTTCTCGTGCCTTCGTGACCTCTCTGACCTGACTTGCACACTATCTTTGTCAAACTTGTTCGCGTTTAGGGGTTGGTACTATCCTACCACAGAACCACTCTACTCGTTCAATGCTACGACCTCTGACCAAAGCTCTCTGCTACTTCACATAATATTTCATTCTTATAGTCCAAGGTCACATAAGGGAAACGATGCAAGGAAACGTGGCACACACGAAATACACTCCTGGAAATTGAAATCAGAACACCGTGAATTCATTGTCCCAGGAAGGGGAAACTTTATTGACACATTCCTGGGGTCAGATACATCACATGATCACACTGACAGAACCACAGGCACATAGACACAGGCAACAGAGCATGCACAATGTCGGCACTAGTACAGTGTATATCCACCTTTCGCAGCAATGCAGGCTGCTATTCTCCCATGGAGACGATCGTAGAGATGCTGGATGTAGTCCTGAGGAACGGCTTGCCATGCCATTTCCACCTGGCGCCTCAGTTGGACCAGCGTTCGTGCTGGACGTGCAGACCGCGTGAGACGACGCTTCATCCAGTCCCAAACATGCTCAATGGGGGACAGATCCGGAGATCTTGCTGGCCAGGGTAGTTGACTTACACCTTCTAGAGCACGTTGGGTGGCACGGGATACATGCGGACGTGCATTGTCCTGTTGGAACAGCAAGTTCCCTTGCCGGTCTAGGAATGGTAGAACGATGGGTTCGATGACGGTTTGGATGTACCGTGCACTATTCAGTGTCCCCTCGACGATCACCAGTGGTGTACGGCCATTGTAGGAGATCGCTCCCCACACCATGATGCCGGGTGTTGGCCCGGTGTGCCTCGGTCGTATGCAGTCCTGATTGTGGCGCTCACCTGCACGGCGCCAAACACGCATACGACCATCATTGGCACCAAGGCAGAAGCGACTCTCATCGCTGAAGACGACACGTCTCCATTCGTCCCTCCATTCACGCCTGTCGCGACACCACTGGAGGCGGGCTGCACGATGTTGGGGCGTGAGCGGAAGACGGCCTAACGGTGTGCGGGACCGTAGCCCAGCTTCATGGAGACGGTTGCGAATGGTCCTCGCCGATACCCCAGGAGCAACAGTGTCCCTAATTTGCTGGGAAGTGGCGGTGCGGTCCCCTACGGCACTGCGTAGAATCCTACGGTCTTGGCGTGCATCCGTGCGTCGCTGCGGTCCGGTCCCAGGTCGACGGGCACGTGCACCTTCCGCCGACCACTGGCGACAACATCGATGTATTGTGGAGACCTCACGCCCCACGTGTTGATCAATTCGGCGGTACGTCCACCCGGCCTCCCGCATGCCCACTATACGCCCTCGCTCAAAGTCCGTCAACTGCACATACGGTTCACGTCCACGCTGTCGCGGCATGCTACCAGTGTTAAAGACTGCGATGGAGCTCAGTATGCCACGGCAAACTGGCTGACACTGACGGCGGCGGTGCACAAATGCTGCGCAGCTAGCGCCATTCGACGGCCAACACCGCGGTTCCTGGTGTGTCCGCTGTGCCGTGCGTGTGATCATTGCTTGTGCAGTCCTCTCGCAGTGTCCGTAGCAAGTATGGTGGGTCCGACACACCGGTGTCAATGTGTTCTTTTTTCCATTTCCAGGAGTGTAGATAAACACCTCTTGGTCCATTCTGTTAACCACGGATTTACTTCTGCAGAGTATAAACATTCTCGCTATAATCCTCCTCTACCGAAATTTATTGAGAAAATTATGGAACAGGTCAACAAGTTCCGTTTCGCTCTTAAGACTTAATTTTGGGCCAGAATGAAAAACCAAGATGTGGTTGACACAAAGTGGAGTAACGTTCTACCTGGACAAAATCGTCAAGCTATTGGTGGAAAAGCAGAACCTAGAAACCACAGTTACCGCTTCTCGGATTTATACCGAATCGCTACCAGGAGACGCGCCCGCTTGCTGTGTCGTACTGACGGCAAGAAAATAAACAGCTCGCCTGTGGACGGCTCACACATGCACTGTTGATGCGAAGGCTCGACCGAATGATAGGTGGTCTTTTGGGGGATGCGTTAATGGTGAATGAAGACAAGATATATTGGGATAAAAACTACAAATAAATCTTTAAAAAACAATCTGTAGAATAAAAATATGATAGTGACAGCTGACATATTATTCGTTATAACTCCTGTCAGTTATGCTAACACTAGACGTAAAGGAGGAACATCATACACATATATTACGGCAACGAAACAGATCTGCCGACAGAGTACTTTGAATTAACCTCAAAACTTTAAAAAACTTCAAGTACATAAAAATACTAAAAATTATTCTTTCGTAAAAACGTTTTAAAAAGTTCTTCATTTTGACAGTTAAGAGGAATCAAGACTGCGGTGAATTTTATGCTCTTTAAGAGCAGATAATAATTAAGAAAATTTATAATGATTTTAAAACATACTTCAAAGGAAGATAATAAGGTGGGTGTATAGGAGGTGGTGAGGCGAGATAGGGTTAAGGAGGAGGAACAGAAGGGGATAGGGTAAAGAAAGTACAAAGTATTATGTCGATTAACGTAGGCAGTCCAAATTAGCCAAAATGCTATGGTGTCCCAACTCCGTTCGTCCATTCAGAATTTGGTGTGGAGAACGTCTCGTGGATCTCATAGTTTCGACACCTTCCACGATGTTTATGCTGTGCCCCTTGTTTCTTCGATGTAAATTTGTTAAGTTACTAGTGAGCTCTATGACAGAAAACCTCCGCTCACGAAAGTGGATACTCAAGGCAGATTTTGAACTAGAAACTATCATAAGTTCTTTAAAACTGATACTGAAGCTCCCACCTGTTTGTCCGATGTAAGGCAAGGGGCAATCATTACAAGTGATGCAATACACCTCGGTTGCACTATATAAGGAAAAAGTCAAAAGTGCCAACGTTACCACGAATGAAGAATGCTGCCGATATTTTCGTAAATATTGCCGAAACAGGAATTTTATGATACATGATACTAGCAGCCTTCCTACTATATATGATACCAGCAGCCTTCCGACTATCGGAATTGATAAGGGTGCTATCCGTCGGGTTGGCGTTCCTTCTTATCGTTCTCAGAATACCCCCATTAAACCACAGACAAATTCTTAGAGTGATATACCACACAGCCTACAAAAATGGCGCTAACAGTGAGTTTGTACTGTAAGGGCGCCGCGGGTGTAAACCATAGCGGTCCTGCTATGAATTGGAATAGCACTCCAGATTGACACTCCTGGTTGTCAGGCCATATGTCGAGCGACGCGACGGTAACCTCTCTCCGTAGCGTCTCGAGACACGTCTTTTCTGGTCATGAGGTCTCAGTTCAAAGCGGCACTCATCATTGACGACAATTCTACCTCAGTTAACGAGGTTTCAATCCTAAGACGTGTCTGGAGACTTCCCAGACAGCAGTGGGTTACCATCCTGACTCTCACCCGCAGTACTGGCCAACAAGCTAGAGTGATGGTCTGTAGTACCATTTCGTTTCATAGCACGACCCCATAGGTTGTCATCCGCAGTTGTCTTACATCATACCGGTACGTCGACGATATTCTACACCCTGTTTTGTTTCCCTTCGTGGCAGGCCATCCTGGGCCTACATCTGAGAGAGGTAATGCCCGCCTTCTTAGGGAGAGAGTATGTGTCTTCATGCTTGCCAAACCCTAACCTGGCTAGAAAGGCGGCCGGATCAGTCCCCAACTGAGAAAATTTGGAGCTTTGTAAGCGGGACCCTCTAACCAGCTCGGGACAGAATTTGGCACGATATCGCTCAGGAGGACATACAACAAATCTGTCAATCAGTGCCAGGCCGAATAATTGCTTGCATAGGGGCCACAGGTGGCCCGAAGCGTAATTAACTTGCTTAATTCGTGAAGCTCTTCTCTTGAACAAATCATCCAATTTTTCTGAAGTTGTAATCATGTGTTTTCTGTACATGTACACATTTACATCACATCTACTGATTTCCATCACCGTGGTACTTGTTTCTTTTCCTTTGTCTTAGAGTGTATATTTCTATTTGTCCTGCAGAAAAATTACACTGATGAATTGCTCCGAGGAGTGCACCTTCCACCAGTGGTATGTGGTAACTTCTGAGTCTCAGTGCTCCATTTATAAGAATGTTAAAGTACTTCCTTCTGTCAAACTCAGAACTTTTCTCTGCAGGAGTAATGTACCTGGTCAGTTTATCTCTCTCGTAGAAACTGTAGAGCAGATTGCAATCTAACAACACTAACCAATCATACACATACAACACATATCTGTATTCATTTTGTCATGTGTCTTTTTGTAACATAACGTGGCCACTTGACGACAAATTGCATTTTGGCTTCCGTCTCGGGTTCTTCGCATGACGTTTGCTTGCTGATTTTCTGGCGTTTCACCAGCACGAATGGCTGGCATTGTCAAAGCTCCTCCCCCCATTGCTGGTGCTGGACTGGAGTCGTGTTAGAGGCCGCACGTTATGTATTCCTGGTGCGGCAACAACGAAGAGCTTTACCGAGATCATTACCGTTGCTGTCCTCCCCGTGTTGGGCAACGGCCTTGCCGCAGTGGATACACCGGTTCCCGTCAAATCGACGAAATTAAGCGCTGTTGGGCGTGGCCGGCACTTGGATGGGTGACCATCCAGCCGCCATGCGCTGTTGCCTTTTGTCGGGGTGCACTCAGCCTCGTGATGCCAATTGAGGAGCTACTCGACCGAATAGTAGCGGCTTCGGTCAAGATTACCGTCATAACGACCGGGAGAGCGGTGTGCTGCCCCACGCCCCTCCTGTCCCCATCCTCCTCTGAGAATGACACGGAGGTCGGATGGTCCCGGTAGGCCACTCGTTGCCTGAAGACGGGGTGTGTCCTCCCCCTGTTGCCTGCAACGTTCGTCCACTGCAGGACGGGACTCGAAGATCCGTTCACCTTAAGGCTTTCTTGTTTCTTGTTGAAACTGTTGTCATGTTTGTGTATTTCCCTGAAGAAGCGTGTGTTATGGCTTTTCTCTACAGCAAGAATTTTTCGTGTTGGCATATTTTATTAAGTGGTCGGTCTCACACATCGCCTGCTCCGCCATGGCCGCCACAACCTGAAATGCTGCTTATGCTCAGTGATCCTGGTGTTGGTAGGTCGTCTAGTCATTCCAACACAGACTTTTCCGCATCTACATGGAATGTATGCGGTATATTCTCAAAGTTGCAAGTGGATCCCTGATTTCCTTTGCCGATCTCAGGCACTATTTCATCTTTTTTGTTGGTTTATAAATGATCTTCACGCTGTGTTTGCGCAATATATGGCGGAGTCTGTCCGCCAATCCGGCAATGCATGGCAGAAAGACGTGCCCGTCATTTCTTTCTCCGAAGCGGCACTTTGCTGAATGTCAGTTCCTGTGACACTTCTTCTGTAACCGGAGGAGTATGCATTGCTCTTTAGAACGCAATCCATGTGTTGCACCTCTCGTCCAGGCTGCTGCGGCTCACATATTCATCTTGCTCGCTTTACAAGCGTATGAATCATGGCTTTTTTCTGTTAAACAACCACCCAATCGAGGAAAGTACAATTGAAATCATTTGATAACCAGCGCAGCTTCCAGTTACCAATGCAAGTGTGTACAGGACACAGAGTACTACTGAATGACGGAAAAATTTAATTACTTTAGTCTGTTATTTACTTCTATAGTAATTCTTGATTACATTGCTATACTCTCCCCTAAAAGAAAAATGGCTGGTATATACTACATTTGAGCGTGACAGACCTGTGCGCTGTCATGATTGCAATATTTTTTTAAATTATAGAAAACTATTAGTATTTCACGAAACAACTGGAAACTTTTTTCTTTCTTCGATTCTGTTTGAGATATATTGTATATGTTGGTTTCAGGATCTGTGAATCATCAACAATGCTCCTGCTTATTTTTGCTGTGGTGAAGTTCGTTGCGTAAGTGCTCCAGATTTTTGAGAGTCTATATGTTCATTAGTGCGCAACAAATACTAACAATGCCACAAATCGAGAAATTCGATGAAAGCAAATTCAGTGCGAACCAGTCTACGAACAATACAGTTCATACTGTTGAGAGGCCCCTGCGTATCAGTTCTTCCGACTTGATTCCAATTTTTGTGCTAAGTGATGCTGTTATTAGTGGATGCTAAGCCTTTCCTACTGGTTTGTTGTTCAGTTACTTTCAGGCAGTCTACACTACAATGTTTACTTCCCATCAGTTCCTTTATAAAAATGCTTCGATAATGTATCTGATTATGAAATTTATCACAATAACCTCAGAAATTTACACATAACAATGAATGTAAAATTCTGTTGATAGGCAGATATTACTTCCTTTAAGCGATTATATATTTATCTACATAAGATTTGTTTATTTCCATAGTAACTTCATGGACAAAAAGAATGTAGTAATAGTTGTTGTTGCTAAAGCACGAGAACACAAATATAATTAATGTACATTCTCTACTGAAGGAATAGGCACTGTAAAGTAAGCCATGAGAAACTTGAAGATGCAGAAATGCAGCAGGATGAAGATTATGCTTCAGTGCTTCTCAGATCTAAGTTTGAAACTTTCCACAAGTGGTACTTTTCGTAATTTAGGTTCACATATCTCCTTACCTTTATAAAGCGTGGCTCTAATTCTTTCTTGTTAGTTTGAATGGTTTATACCTTTGTAGCACACCTAAACTTTATTACAGTTTTTACTAAATCAGTTAGAAAAAATACTCTAAAATTAAAATGTAATATATAGTATATTTTTTCTGGTTGATAATCTCAGTATGTAGAATTAAATTTGTTTAGTATTTCAGTCACGTGACTCAAATATCTGGCAGAAAGTTGGTCTCCCTCACATGTATGTAACTAGATTAAAGGGTACTTGGATTTGAAGCAGAAATTTAGAAAATCAACACTTTTAAGTATCTCGTTTTACAAACATCAACATACTAAATTGTCCAAATTACTTGTAGCTTGTTTAGAATGTTTTCTGCATTACCTGTGATACGTTACAAAACTATAAAATGTACACAAAAGAAATAGTGCCTGGGAGAACTCTGAGCTGATTTTCACAAAATAAAGAGCCGCAAAAGTATCCTGTGTCCTTAAAGTAAGTATATGACAGTACATTAGTAAAGTGAACTCATAGTTACCATTAGAAGAAACTGTAGTGTTTATGACGCAATTTCTCAGTTAACTTCACGTAGCTTTCTTGAAGTGCCTATAAGTTTACTTTCAATATTAACAGAACTGTTTTATCTCATTTTTTTATAACGTAATTTCTCAGTTAATTCAGGTAGCTTTTTTGAAGTGCATACATGTTTACTTTTTATATTAACACGACTGTTTTATCTTATTTCACCAAATTCATACCCTTTGACCGTTAAAGATAAGGGAGTCGTTTTAATTTTCAGTACAGATGCCTGAATAAGAATTTTAGTTTCGTTCCAAAAACTTAGATTCATTTAGTGAATGGGAAAGCTCTGCAACTTTAAAGTAATTTACATGAGTAGCACTCACATTCTGACAAACGTAAATTTTCAGTCCACAGCTTTCACATTTATTTTAGAACCTTGAAGTACTTTGTTTAACTGTATATACTAGGTTCTGTCTTGCTGTGTGTACGCCAGTGCCAGAGACTATGCTGATATTGGGGAAGAATAAGCAGGTAGTAAGTGCTGATGGTTAGTGATGACCATAGTTCAATGTGACTTTGTGTCTTCAAGTACTCATGTTCACTTGGGTAATAATTTCGGCGTAATGGATTTGCTTCAGTAAATAACTGGGTGGTTATTGTGTTAAATCAAAAGAGATTACTAGTACCTCTTCTTAAGTGAAGGAATTCACAATAATAAGTCCAGGAGACGATTATTTATCTAATTAAATTAAATTAATGAATTAGCTCACAGTACTAACTGTGTAGGTAGTCTACCTACTGTCATTACAAGTGCAAATAGTTAAAGAATAGATGTTATACAGCTTTTTTTCTCGCATAATCTCCATCAGATCGAACACTGATGCTTTGCCGAACACCACTATCTCTGCTACTGTGCAATGATTATGATGCAGAGTATGCATTGTGTAATGTCATTTTATTAATGCAAATTAAATATAATGCAGCATTGTTATATACAGGGTGATTCAAAAAGAATACCACAACTTTAGGAATTTAAAACTCTGCAACGACAAAAGGCAGAGCTAAGCACTATCTGTCGGCGAATTAAGGGAGCTATAAAGTTTCATTTAGTTGTACATTTGTTCGCTTGAGGCGCTGTTGACTAGGCGTCAGCGTTAGTTGATGCTGAGATGGTGACCGCTCAACAGAAAGCTTTTTGTGTTATTGAGTACGACAGAAGTGAATCGACGACAGTTGTTCAGCGTGCATTTCGAACGAAGTATGGTGTTAAATCTCCTGATAGGTGGTGTATTAAACGTTGGTACCAACAGTTTACAGAGAATGGGTGTTTGTGCAAAGGGAAAAGTTCTGGACGGCAGAGCACTTCATCACTGGCCTCCAAGAAGCCCTGATCTTACCCCCTGCGATTCTTTCTTATGGAGGTATGTTAAGGATATGGTGTTTCGGCCACCTCTCCCAGCTACCATTTGAAACGAGAAATAACAGCAGCTATCCAAACTGTTACGCCTGATATGCTACAGAGAGTGTCGAACGAGTTGGAGTATCGGGTTGATATTGCTCGAGTGTCTGGAGGGGGCCATATTGAACATCTCTGAACTTGTTTTTGAGTGAAAAAAAACCTTTTTAAATACTCTTTGTAATGATGTATAACAGAAGGTTATATTATGTTTCTTTCATTAAATACACATTTTTAAAGTTGTGGTATTCTTTTTGAATCACCCTGTATAAATCGTAATTTCTAGCGTCATTTATCTTTGTATCAGTAAACTGTTCTTAGGTTGTTTTTTAATTATCTTCCCTCCCTTTCTGTACACTATTATGGATGTAAGTTCATTGTACTGCGTCACTTTTGTGAAAAATAATATTGTATTTTTTTCAAACCATTCTCATTTCAGTTACTAAGCAACTTATTATTTCCCTTATTTTAATTAAATTATGGAGGTCCTTTTCGGTCGCTTTAACTGAACTGAAGGCTGTTCGTTTGGTGACTCTACGATCGAGCACCATTAGCGCCCTATTGTGAGCTGTTCAGTAACTTAAAGGTGAACCTACATTATCACTACGATGTCAGATAATCTTCTACGATATATTTTATATGTGTGAGAATATTAACTTACTTATGTGGTCATACATTATGAAGCACCAACATCGGACTTTGGCCTGTGCATTATCTTTGAATGCAAAAGACAAAAAAATTTCATTCTATCAGTGCTTCAATGGATCCTTTCGTTGTATACTTTAAGATTTATCGACGTATTAAAAATCAATTAGTAGGTTGAAAGGAAGCCTACACTGGGTTGTTGTCTGAGGTGTCGTTGTGGTAAAAGGACGACATTAAACGAAGAGCAGATGTTCAACTTGTTTCTCAGTGACAATACTAGATCATAGACTGTTGGGAATCTTAAATATTTGTTAGAGAAAGAGAGAGAAAGAGGAAGAGGGGAAGGGAGATCAGGGCTATTAGAAACTACTGTCATTATCTCTTATTTTGATCTCTTTCCGTTTCTCGATCACCTCACTCTCGTTTCCTCTCTTAATTATTTCTGTTCTGTCCAGTTCCTTCTCCTCTCCCTCCTCAAATTAGTTCAGTGCCCTCGGTTCTGATCTGAGTAAAATTTTATCTATCTGTAATTTGTCTGGGATGTCCACTTTGCATTAAATAATAGCGCATAACGTCAAAACTATAGCATCCATGACGTATTTGTTTGTGCTGTAACGCTCCGAACCGAATGGAAATCCTTTTCTGAAACTCCACATCAGCAAGTTATGCCCCAGTATACACGATTTTTAAAGTACAATCACTTTATATTCACTCGGAAAACAGTAAAATTAATACCACTGAGAACAAAGGGAAAAACTGTGAAATTTGGCGACATCGCTACGAAGACAGTATAATTAATACTATTGAGAACAAAGGGAAAACTGTGAAATACGGTGACATCGCGCAAATCTAACATGGTGGACGGTATACACTCGGCAAAGACCCAATAAGAGCAACTTGCTAGCAGTGCGCCTACTGAACAGAAATGAAACGAGTTTTGTGATATTTGCGCTCTTTAATTTGAAATCAAAAAGCCGCCTAACCTAGTACAGATTACCTCCAGCTACACGACAGATACGAAACCAATATATTAATTGTAGTTCTGTTGTTCCGTAATCGTCCTGTAAGCTTCTTGTTGAGCAATGTGTTTCATAGAAAAGTGAGTTTTCGTATTACATTACTTCACAACAGATAGGGATTCTCTATACAAGAAGCAAACATGTTTATCTGTAATTGAAAAAGAAAAATCCTCCTCAATTTCTCCACTAAGTCGTGACCTTCAGCACGTATATATCTCTTCTTATTGCCCGACATTTTGCACATTAACTCAGTAACGAGACATAGAAACAGTAACACTAAATAAACAAACGGCTACCACAGAACTTTACGCGTGAACCGACATCAGGTAAGTAATTTGTTCACTAAGACGTAACCCCTACGCCGTTGTCCCAATCGGCAGTAAATAACCTATGTTCATGTTTTCAGCACTGATTCAAAGGCAAAATAGTCCTCTGTTTCTCCCACTCTCCGCATGCTCATGAGCACGTGGGCGCTACGCACGTAGACTGTAAAAGTGTTTCTCCTTATTGTTCAAATCGAGCGGCCGCTAAACTTTATTGTGCATGTGTGGTGTAAGCATAATGTTCTCACGTCTGTGTCATGAGCTACAAACCCATGGTGAGCCGAACGCTGACGAAAATACCTGAAAATCTGGGCGGAGCACAACGAGAATGCCTTATTCTCTTACCAACGTATTTCTTCCCAGGGACGGTGGCGAACCAATCCCGCGCCGGATCCGACCCGTGCGCCGCCGGTTAACCACCCGTAAACAAATGAACCATGGTGTGGCAAAAGTCATGGGATAACGATATACACGCATACAGATGGCGGTAGTATCGCGTACACAAGGTATAAAAGGGTGACGCTTTGGTAGAGCTGTAATTTGCACTCCTGTGATTCATATGAAAAGGATTCCGACGTGATTACGGCGGCACAACGGGAATTAACAGACGCTGAACGCGGAATGGTAGTTGGAGCCAGAATCATCAGCCAATCCATTTCCAAAATCGTTACAGAATTAAATATTCCGATATCTGCGGTGTCAAGAGTGTGCCGAGAATACTAAATTTCAAGCATTACCTCTCATCACGGATGACGCAGTGGGCGACGGCCTTCGCTTAACGACCTTGAGTGATAACAGACAAGCAACGCTACGTGAAATAACCGCAGAAATCAACGTGTAGCATGAGACAGACGATTCCGTTAGGACAGTGGGGCGAATTTTAGCGACAAAGGCCTATGGCAACACACGACTGACGCGAGTGGCTTTGTTGTCAGCCCATCCCCGGCAGCGCCTGTCCTGGGCTCACGACCATATCGATTGGACCCTAGACGACTGGGAAACCGTGAACTCGTCAGATGAGTCTCGATTTTAATTGATAAGAGCTGGTAGGAGATTACGAGTGTGGCGCAGATCCCAAGAAGCCATGGACCCCGGTTGTCAACAAGGCACTATGCGAGCTGTTGGTGGCTCCATAATGGTATGGGGTGTGTTTACATGACCATTGACGGGTAACAGGTATGTGCGGCGACTTGGACAGTTTTGATCTGAGACCATTTGCAGCCATTCATGGAGTTCAGTTTCAAAACAACGGTGCAAATGTTTATTGATGACAGTGCGCCATGTCACCGGTCCACAACTGTTCGCTATTTGTTTGAAGAAGATTCTGGACAATTTGAGCCAATGAGCTGGCCATCCAGATCGCCCGACATGAATCCTATCGATCATTTTTGGGACGTAATCGAGAGGCTAGTTCGAGCACTTTCGCAATTATGGATGGTTATAAGGGTGGTATGGCTCAGTATTTCTGTAGGCGAATTCCAAGACTTGTTGAGTCCATGATACGTCGAGTTACTGCACTATTTCCGGCAAAATGAGGTCCGTCGGGATATTAGGAGGTATCCCACGACTTTTGTCTCCTCAGGGTATTGTATCGTCTATCAACTGTAACTTTGACTGCTTTCACAACAGGTGGAACTTTGCCATTCGGGATCCTGAACCAGTTGCACAATTAGATCTGAAAATAGATTGAAACTGTCTGAGCTTTACGCCTTTATTTGTGCCTCGTCTAAATACACTCCTGGAAATGGAAAAAAGAACACATTGACACCGGTGTGTCAGACCCACCATACTTGCTCCGCACACTGCGAGAGGGCTGTACAAGCAATGATCACACGCACGGCACAGCGGACATACCAGGAACCGCGGTGTTGGCCGTCGAATGGCGCTAGCTGCGCAGCATTTGTGCACCGCCGCCGTCAGTGTCAGCCAGTTTGCCGTGGCATACGGAACTCCATCGCAGTCTTTAACACTGGTAGCATGCCGCGACAGCGTGGACGTGAACCGTATGTGCAGTTGACGGACTTTGAGCGAGGGCGTATAGTGGGCATGCGGGAGGCCGGGTGGACGTACCGCCGAATTGCTCAACACGTGGGGCGTGAGGTCTCCACAGTACATCGATGTTGTCGCCAGTGGTCGGCGGAAGGTGCACGTGCCCGTCGACCTGGGACCGGACCGCAGCGACGCACGGATGCACGCCAAGACCGTAGGATCCTACGCAGTGCCGTAGGGGACCGCACCGCCACTTCCCAGCAAATTAGGGACACTGTTGCTCCTGGGGTATCGGCGAGGACCATTCGCAACCGTCTCCATGAAGCTGGGCTACGGTCCCGCACACCGTTAGGCCGTCTTCCGCTCACGCCCCAACATCGTGCAGCCCGCCTCCAGTGGTGTCGCGACAGGCGTGAATGGAGGGACGAATGGAGACGTGTCGTCTTCAGCGATGAGAGTCGCTTCTGCCTTGGTGCCAATGATGGTCGTATGCGTGTTTGGCGCCGTGCAGGTGAGCGCCACAATCAGGACTGCATACGACCGAGGCACACAGGGCCAACACCCGGCATCATGGTGTGGGGAGCGATCTCCTACACTGACCGTACACCACTGGTGATCGTCGAGGGGACACTGAATAGTGCACGGTACATCCAAACCGTCATAGAACCCATCGTTCTACCATTCCTAGACCGGCAAGGGAACTTGCTGTTCCAACAGGACAATGCACGTCCGCATGTATCCCGTGCCACCCAACGTGCTCTAGAAGGTGTAAGTCAACTACCCTGGCCAGCAAGATCTCCGGATCTGTCCCCCATTGAGCATGTTTGGGACTGGATGAAGCGTCATCTCACGCCGTCTGCACGTCCAGCACGAACGCTGGTCCAACTGAGGCGCCAGGTGGAAATGGCATGGCAAGCCGTTCCACAGGACTACATCCAGCATCTCTACGATCGTCTCCATGGGAGAATAGCAGCCTGCATTGCTGCGAAAGGTGGATATACACTGTACTAGTGCCGACATTGTGCATGCTCTGTTGCCTGTGTCTATGTGCCTGTGGTTCTGTCAGTGTGATCATGTGATGTATCTGACCCCAGGAATGTGTCAATAAAGTTTCCCCTTCCTGGGACAATGAATTCACGGTGTTCTTATTTCAATTTCCAGGAGTGTAGAATGATACTGTTTGGGCTTTACGCCTTTATTTGTGTCTCGTGTAAGCACATGCACTTTTCATCGATATCCTTTTCTGAAGCACACTAGAAAACAAACGTGCTGTAAAATCCAAGAGAATTAGAATTCATGATTCAAATGCATAGAATATGCACTGCGTACTCCTCCTGTCCCTCTCTTCCCAAGATTAAAGTGTCTACGCAGGGAGCGGCGGCTTTTTGTCATGTCTAGCACAATGAAGCAGAGCAGAATCCTGTCGTGTACCGTTTTATTTTCTTCTTTTTTAATAAAAATGTATGAATTACGGAGCGTCGTAAAGTGTACACAAACACCTGCATGACATAAAAATGAAACAAAATAGCTTCGCCACGGGTGTAAGTTCCGTTTGCTGTACGTATGTGAAATCCTCACCGCAGATGTGCGAAGTGATTGAGAAGTGAATGTAGCTAGATCGAGTGTTCTGAAAGCTATTGTAGCATGATTCAGAAAACTGTTGTACTGAGGCGAAACTAGGCTTTAAAAGGTATAGCCGTCAAGCAACTAAATATTTCGTCTTCATTTACATACTTACATAAATATTTAAATGTCGCAAACAGAGAAACCAATTAGTCCAAAACGACAATAATAGTTGTACGTTTGCTGGTTTGTGTGAATGAGTGTGCTGGCTCTCAAGAACATTGTTTTCAGGAGATGCCACTATTCTTGTTTACAGACTACATGCTGACATAAGGTTTAAAATTTGGTGTTATAACATACACATTCTATCTCTGCTATTTTTTTGTCACAGTCCAAAATGGATTTATTGCAATGGGATTGACGAAAATAAGCTTGTTGGTCCATTACGCTTTGCTGAGAGGCTAATGAATTATTAAGTGTATGTCGATAACTAAAAACTCCGAGGTAGAGAATTAGCACTCCAGCATGTCTCAGCAGGAGACTGGATCACAGGTTATGTAGTCACTGAACGATACAAACACACTTGAACTCGTATTACATTCGATCTACGCAGTCTCTAGTATACAGGTTCGACCAGCTTGAAACGGTCGCTCACCCTTGCCCCCCACCACCCTTCACCCCTGCCCCCCCACCCACACATACTCTCACGTCACAAAGTTACCATAAATTACAAGCCGGTGATTTGTGGACGCGGAACTGGCCCCTGACAGCTTCAGGACAGGAGAATCTGGTGGTCAAAAGATCAACCTTAGCTTAGTAGCGTTCCCCGTTCCCCTCAAACCACCTTACAACGATTCTGGTCTTGTGCAAGGAAAGTTATGCTGCTGAAAGATGCCATCGCAAATCGGCGAAGTCATCAAGTATGAAGGGAGTAGGTTGTCTGTAATACTGTTTGGACAGTCCACAGCTACCATGTTGCCCCGATAGCTGAATGGTCAGAGTGACGGACTGCCGTCCTGAGGGGCCGGGGTTCGATTCCGGACTGGGTCGAGGATTTACTCCGCTCAGGGACTGGATGTTGTGTTATCTTCATCATCATTTCATCCCTATCCGGCGCGCAGGTCGCCCAATGTGTCGTCGAATGTAATAAGACCTCCACCAAGGCGGCTGGACCTGCCCCGTAAGTGGCCTTCCGCCCAGTAACGCAAAACGCTCATTTCCATTTCTATGCTGCTTCAGTTACTTCCGCAGGTCCCGGACAAGCACAAGTGAATGTTGCCCACAGCATAATATTGCTCCCATTGGCTAGAGTCCATAGCGCGGAACAGGATCGTGTAGTCGTTCACCTAAAAGTCGACGCATCTAGACACGACCATCGACTTGGGGTAAAAAGAAACGTGAGCCATCTGACTAGGTGACACGTCTCCGTTGATCCACTGCCCAGTCTCTATAATCTCTTGCCCATTCCAATCGTAATTGATGATATCGTTCGTTCCACATGTAAACACGTCGGAGCTTCATTTCTTACTGTGTGCTGAATGGTGCGTTCTGAAACATTTTTGAGCTTGACAGAGCATTGTACTTTTAGTTAGATCTGCCACAGTCTCCACATGTCCTGATTTACACCGCCGCCAAGCCTCTGAACACAACGTTCTGTGATGAGGCCTGAACATTCAGCACGTTGTTGCCTATTTTTGAATCCAATCACTTTCCAAAGATACAACAGCATGCGAACAGTCTACTATTTTCACCAGTTCCGTAATGACCGCTCCCAGGCACTTTGTCACAATTGTTGTCAAAGATTAATATCTGATCTCTAAGTAGTCATATACATTATAGTGACAAAAGTCATGGGATTGCGATAAGCACATATACAGGTCATGACGTATCCCCTACACAAGGTATAAAAGTGCAGGCCGTTGGTGGAGATGTCATTTGTACTCAGATGATTCATGTGAATATGTTTCCGACACGATAGTGGGCCACGACGGGAATTAACAGGCTTTGAACGTGTAATGGTAGTAAGAGCTAGATGCAAGGGACAATCCATTTCGGAAAGCGTTAGAAGATTTCAGTATTCTGGGATCCTCAATATCTCAAATGATCCAAGAATGCCAAATTTCTGGCATTACCTCACACCATGGACAATGCAGTGACCGATAGCCTTCACTTAACGACCGAGAGCAGCGTCATTTGCGTAGAGTTGTAAGTACTAACAGACAAGCAAAATTGCGTGAAATAACCGCATAAATCAATGTGAGACGTACGACGAATGTATCTGCTAGGACAGTGCGGCGTAATTTGGTGTTAATGGGCTATGGTAGCAGACGACTGACTCGAAAGCCTTTGCTAACAGCATAACATTGCCAGCAACGGCTCTCCTTGGCTCGGGACAGTATTGGTTGGATTCTAGACGACTGGTTAGGTGAGTCACAATTTCAGTTAGTAAGAGTCCTTGGTAGGGTTCGAGTAGTCCGCGGACCCGAAGAAGCCTTGGACCGATGTTGTCAGCAAGACACGGTGCAAACCCGTGATGGCTCTATAATGATGTGGCCTGTGTTCACATGATGTGGAGTGAGTCTTTCAGGTCCCACTGAACCGATCATTGACTGAAAATGAATATCGTCGGCTATTTAGAGACCATTCGCAGTCATTCATGGTCTTCATGTGCCAAAAGGACAATGGGATTTTTATGTATAAAGTACACCATGTCGACAGGCTACAGTTGTTAGCGATTTGTTTGAAGAACATTCAGGCAATTCGAGCGAATTGTACAGGATTGGCAGTTGGGATGGCGGTGGGCGTTATGGAATGAATAGAATAATTTTTAGATAAAGGCCATTTATTGGCGAAAGCATGTTAAAAAGTGGTCACATAGGCCTAGGGAGGTGAGGGTAAGCCAGAGCGAAACATAGGTCGCGAAGCTCACGAAAGTTGTTGTCTGACAAAACTAAGTCCACAGTGCCGCAGCGCCGGGAGAAGCAGGAAGGTCCACACTACCACACGGCGTGCATCCAAGAGAGCGAGAAGACAAGAGAGCGTGGGCCCGGCGACGGGCGGCCTGGTATATTCGACCCACCATGCGGCTTCCTCCGCCCTGATTGGTCGGGACTCAGAAACCCACGGGGGCGACAATGGAACTTTCCACAGCGTTGCCTGCTAAGCGACGCCTGGGGCGGCGTTACCTCGTAACCACATGAGGGAGGCGCGTGATCACGGTGCCCCTCCTCGGTGCTGACTTCCTGTTACTAGACGATGGGACGAAAGAATTTGTAGGCAGCTAACACTGCCGGCCGTGGCTTGGCCGTAACAAGAAAAATGAAGTTACCGTTTGAAAGGTCATATAATAAAGTAAAATCACCTACTGTCTGGCTCATCCTTCACAGAATGATTTAGCCACTCAGATCACCTATCATGAATCTCATAGGACATTTATGGGTCATTATTTTGTGTTCAGAATTCTGCACTGGCATCACTTTCTCAATTATGGAAGGCTATAGAGGCAGCATGGGTCATTACTCGTACAGAGGACTTCCAAAGGCTTGTTGAACCCTTGTCACGTCGAGTTTCTGCATACTTCAGGCAATTTGTTGATCTTGAAACAAGTCATCAAGAATAACTGCTCTCGAAAATCTCAATTAGCATTGGACGTTACAGGAAGAAAGCCAAGTCTGTCGATCCGTGTTGCTCTAAGAACTGTTTCTGTTCCTACAATATTTGACTGGAATGCGAGTGAGGTTGTTTTGAGGTTTACGAGCGTTCAGTCCCCTGGGGTGCCACTAGCTACGTAAAAATCTATTACAACCCCTCTTCTGCAATACACAAAGCGCTCTACGTAATCTAGATATCAAATATTTCCTTATTTTGTAGTTACATGTTTCGGCAAATGAGCATCATCAAAACTGCTAAAATAAAAAAAAATATTTATTGCACCATGTGAAATCAGAACAAAAATAAGAGGAAAATAGAAAAAAAATGGTTCATGACATATCGTGGGGGCCTGGACTGCAGCTGTTGGGGAAGGAGTAGAAGGAAAGGTTACAGGAGGATATAGACTTCGGACAGGGAATGAGAGAGGAGAAAGACTACCAATTTCTGCAATAAATTGAGTTCTGTTACAAGTTTCAGCTAGTAATGGCGAATACTCTGCTCAAGAATGACCAGAGGAGGAAAAGGCCGGGTGATAGGGGAAGATTTCAATTAGAGTACATCATGGTCAGATAGAGATTCCGAAATGAGATATGGATTGTAAGGCGTACCCAGCAGCAGATCACAATATAGTAGTGATCAAGAGTAGGCTGAAATTTGAGACATTAGTCAGGAAGAATCATTAACCTTAGGAGTGGGATGCGGAAGTACTATTCAATGACGACATTCGGTTGAACTTCCCGAAGGCTATAGATACAGCAATAAGGAATAGCTCAGTAGGCAGTACAGTTGAAGAGGAATGGACATCTCTAAAAAGGGCCATCACAGAAGTTGGGAAAGAAAACATAGGTACAAAGAGGATAACTGCGAAGAAGCCATGTGTAACAGATGCATTTTAAATGTGGTGCTACAGACGAATGTTGAAAATTAGGTGGACTGACAAGTAAGGAATGACGCTGCTCTGTGCAGAATCGGAGAGGAAAGGAATATGTGTAAAACACTGATAAGAAGATGGGACAGTATGATAGGACATCTGTTAATACATGAGCGAATGATTTCCATGGTATTAGAAGGAGCTGTAAGAGGCAAAAACTGTAGAGGAAGACAGTGATAGGAGTACAACCAGCAAACAATTGAGGACGTAAGCTGCAAGTGCTACTGTGAGATGAAGAGGTTAGCACAGGAGAGAAATTCCTGGCGTGTCGCATCAAACCAGGCTTCGGTTTCAGGTCGTTTCAGTCAAACGTGAAAATTGTATTTACTACGTCCAGTATTAAATATTAATTGTAATTGCATATAACTCTACAAGTTCACAACTTCATAGGGTGAGAGAGTTTCTTATCTCCACCAACTTCTAAATATGAAAGGAGACATAAAACCAGAAATATTTCGACCTTTTTTAATTGGCTTGGTAAGCTAATGGAAGATACTCGTCTGTTTTGAAGAGTAAGATGTGTGCCGTGGTGAAGAAATCAGTTTAAGAGCATTGAATAGCGCCATTAATAACTTATGGCTGTCAGACATGGACATTAAATGAATTCATTGTTAAAACATAATAACAACCCAAACAAGAATGGAAAGGTTAGTGTTGGGCTACACAAAGAAAGACGGAAAGCAAGCAGTTGATATCAAGCACGTAATAAAAGTCGGTGACACAATGGAAAGAGTGAATACCTTGAAATAGCAGTGGGCTGCTCATGTCGCTCGAATAAAAGATGTCCGGTGGTCAAAACATGTACTAGATTCCAGCCAAATGTACCAAAAAGACCAAGGTCTCTCGAAGAAAAGGTGTCAGGTGGTAAAATCATGTACTAGATTGTAGACAAATGTGCCAGATACAACCACGGCAGAGATCACTGGACATACTGGACAGAGGATTAAGAAAGACAGCAGGACTGAACCGAGAACGGGAAGCTCAAGATTGGCAGAAATGGAAGAACTGCACGGATACTATACTCAAAGAGGCCACATTTCCAAGTGATCGAATTAACTGATGGTGATAATGATGATGATTACGATGACGATGGCATGAATGTTGTATCAGATGTGATTGTCATATTCTGCACTAGCAACAAAACTCTCATCTTGATAACAAGTATTTATTATATTTCTTTAACCCTTACGCGTTTCGTTACCAAGGCATTTCAGAAGGAAACAGGTGAAACAGGAAAAAGCGTACACTGAAAAACACACTAGCGGTACCAATTGACCACGATATGAACACACTTCAACTTTCAACTATCAAAAATTGTATTGATATAAATTTTATTGTCTTACAAGGAATGCACATTTTATTGCATTTACAAAAATAATAACGATTATACATTTTACATCATGTACATACACTAGCATATAAATTTAGTAACAATTCACTACAAACAAAGGTTCAACGCTTTATTCCAGAAACACCCATAGTGCCTCCAAATTAACATTTTGTATAAATCGGCTTCCGCTCTGTTTACAGATCCTCTTTTATATTTGTTAAACATATGTTATCTGTGTTACTTGTATACAAATGCCTAGTTCATATAGACTTTTCAAAATAAAATGTACATCGAAACAGAATTGAAGAATCACCTGTTCCAAACCCTGTAATTGTCTCCCATTGTGACTAATTTTGAAAGGGGCCTACAGTCTTGCTCTGCAATGCTGCAAAAGCGTGGCTCCCTATGTCGTCAGCCGGGGCTCGACGATGCTTCAACTGAAAACGCGTCGAATCACGCAAAAGAAGGGCCAAAGCAGAGATGTTAATGTGGCACGTAATGTCGCTTAATGATGTCATTGCCGAACGCCACCGTGGACGTGACACACTATGAGAAGGTCGTCACATCTCTTCTTAACCACATTTCAACCCTTCTTCAAACGCCTGAGCGATGCAAGTCAGAACCGTGGTACCTAGCGTTGACATCACGCGATTTTCTCACAAGTGAACGAGGAAAACATTTCGGACACACCGTCGTTCAGAATCGACACGAGGAGGCATCAGAGGGTGTCACGAAGGGCCCCAATGAAACCTCCCCTTTACTTGGGGCGTTGATTCCCGTACATAGCCGTCGAAAACGACAGTTCATGATTCCATGAGCAACGACTCAACGTTCTTGACAAACCTCGATACTGCTGACAGCCCCGGACGTTTGAACCCTTCTCTAACGACTTGTGAGGTTGCATCTCCTCTAACCGTGATCGCACCATTTGAGAGGACAGCGCGACCACAATTTTTGATCTCTTTTACAGGTAGGAACCACGGGAGACTCCTCGAAACCATTCGACGAAATTTCCACGTGATCCGAAGCAGCAGTGGGTACTTGTGCTTTGTCAGCCCTCCTGTTTTGCGTTCTCTTGTGGCGTAATCACACAGCAATGCGACGTTGACACACACGTGAATAAAACAGAAAATTTCGGCAAAACCGTCTGTGGCACCCGCCTACCTTTACTGAGAACATTAAAAATGAGCCTGTACGATATCAAACTACAAGGGAGATAAACTGAACTTTTCCTATGGAATAACTGTAAGTAGGCTGTTTAAGTTTTTATATTGGTAACGCCACGTAGCGCTCTGTATGAGAATCACTGGCTGTGCTGCGTGCAGTCTGTGGCTGGTTTGCATTGTTGTTGGCTATTGTAGTGTTGGGCAGTTGGCTGTTAGCGGCGCGTAGCGTTGCGCAGTTGGAGGTGAGCCGCCAGCAGTGGTGGATGTGGCGAGAGAAATGGCGGAGTTTTGAAATTTGTAAGACTGGATGTCATGAACTGCTATATATATTATAACCTTTGAACACTATTAAGGTGAATACATTGTTTGTTCTCTATCAAAATCTTTCATTTGCTAACTATGCCTATCAGTAGTTAGTGCCTTCAGTAGTTTGAATCATTTATTTAACTGGCAGTAGTGGCGCTCGCTGTATTGCAGTAGTTCGAGTAACGAAGGTTTTTGGTGAGGTAAGTGATTTGTGAAAGGTGTAGGTTAATGTTAGTCATGGCCATTTTTTTGTAGGGATTTTTGAATGTCAGATTGCGTTGCGCTAAAAATATTGTGTGTCAGTTTAGTGTTGATCAGAATAGGTAAAGAGCGAAATGTCTGAGTGCGTTCAGTTCTGCTCTGCTGTTTGAAAATCAAATAATGTAAGAGGTTTATCAGCACAGAATTAATTAATTTTTCTAAGGGGACGTTACATATGGCACCCTGCCAGGATACCTCACTGGAATCTTCTGATTTTGTTCTTGTAGTTTGTGTAATTAGTCTAGCTATTGTTTATTGCTAGTGAGTAATCATAGAGAGAATTTCCTTTGTAGTTGTCGTTTTCATTCTTGTACAGTAAAACAGTTGTGGCATGCATGTAGATTTGCATCAAGTATTTCGCAGCTGCGCTTGCAATTAACGAGATATTATTTTCAATGCTATGTTAATGTGTTTTCTTATTTTCTCTTCAAATTGTGCTTTTCTGTGTTGTCGTGTGAAATATTGTGATAATAATGGCGTGTGAAAAACGTAATACTAGGCTCCAAAGTAAACTGAGAAATGACAGTGAAGACGAAAGCAGTGTGTTAGCGTCACCGTGTAATAAATTAACTAATGTTCAAAGTAATAATTTGGTAATTGTGCATAGGCAAATGGAGCGGACTGCAAATAATGGTGTAGGCAGTGAAACAATTAGTGAACAGGGAAGTATTATTGATCAGTCGGTCGGCAACAGCTTGCCTCAGGAATCCGAAATGACAGGACACAATCTTGCAAATACTGTAGATTCAGGTTTTGCGTCCTCGCCATTTTCTGAAATAAGTCAAGACACATTTTCTGCTTTTCAAAATGCGAATATTGCAGGTTCAAATGCATTGCCAAATAGCACTGAGGACTATGTTTCAGACACCAGTGCATTGTTATTACAATTAATGCAACAAATGGGACAAAAGCTTCAAAAGTTAGACCCAGTGGAGCAAAAGCTTCAAAAGTTAGACATAATGGAACAAAATCTTCAAAAGTTAGACGCAATGGAACAACACCAGAGACAAACACAGCAACAGTTAGACACAATGGAACAAAATCAGAGACAAACACAACAAAAGCTTCAAAAGTTAGACACAATGGAACAAAATCAGAGACAAGCACAGCAAAAGCTTCATAAGTTAGACACCACAGTTGAACAAACACGTGAAGATTGAACTACTGAGTTACATATCATTGAATCGAAATGTCAAAAATCTGTAATGACGTATAAGCAAATTTGTGAGCATTTTCTACCTATTTTTTCGCGGCATGAAAATGCATTACAGAATCACGAAGCAGCCATAAAGGAACTGAAACCATTGTTCATGAAAATCATGAGACCTTGTGGGCTAAAACTGACTCAGTTGCATCTACCGATTCGGTTATGCTACTTGCAAAAACTCAGGAAAAATTAAAGAACACAGTAGATACGATTTCAACACAAATGGACACTCTGAAACTTGGTTCAGAAAAACACACTGAGGAAATAAGTACACTACCGGAGAAAGTAGCCGAACTTTCGGATCAGTTCACTAACTTATCTGCAAAGGTAGATGATGATATGAATGACACAAGACCTGTAGCCATCACTGACACAGAAAAGTACGAATAAATTAAGAAATTCAAACAAAATCAGAATCAAACTAACATGCAATACAAAAGAGAAATCCAGGAAATACAAGATAAGCTGACACAGGTAATACAAGAATTACGTATTTCAGAGGACACTCACGCTCCAATACGGGAAGAGGGACATAGAAATACGGAACAGACAGTAAATAATAACACAGGGCACTTAGCAAATTATGAAAGAAATTGGCAAGATACACCGAATTTTGAGATGGAACCATCGCAACGACGTAACAATGACCGACATGCGACTCGCCGACATGATGATTTTGACTATAAGCTGTCTATTACTACATGTAAATTCAAAACATTTAAAAATTCCGGCAACGACATTCATCCACGAGCGTGGCTTCATCAATTCTCTCATTGTTTTCCTCCCAACTGGTCATTAGAGCACAGATTAGAATTTATGTGTGGCTATTTAGAGAATGAACCAGCTGTAAGAATGCGATCGGTCATTCGCGAGTGCCACAGTGAAGGAGAATTTTATCATGCCTTCCTCTCTGCATATTGGTCTCAAGCTACACAAGACCGAGTAAAACATAGCAACATAATGATGAAACATATCAAACAATCTGAATTCTCCAGTCTTGTGAAATATTTTGAAGACATGTTGCACAAGAATCAGTACCTGTCAAACCCATACAGCCCCTCAGAACTCATCTGCATTTGCTTAATCAAACTACCTGAACATTTACGACATATTATTTTGGCAAGACGTTGCAAAGATGACATTGAAGCTTTTCAGGGACTGTTACAAGAATTGGAAATTGACACTGACAATCACGGAACGCGAAAACAGGAACACAACAATTACAGGTCACATCCGTCACAATTCCGTGATGAAAGAAATAATAACTGGACATGACAAGGCTATTCTCACAATACAAATCGTGACCAAAACAGACACCACCCGTATGACGACCGTTGGCAGAGTAGTATTAATTACAGGGAAAGATCACCTCTCCGCGGTAGTGACTACCACAGAGACAATCAGAGAAACAGACAATATGGGAACCAAAATAATTATTATCAAGGGAAACAGAATAACTTTAGACGCAACGGTCCAGTGCGCAGTTACGATTCAGGGAGAAATTCTCCACCACATGACCTACAAGAAAGAAACTATGCAATCTACTGACATGACGACAGACGATATGATCGTAACGACAGACCTGAATTGCATCAGAACTGGTGGGATTCAAACAGGGTGAGGCCCTCTCGACAAGATGAATTTGTAGAAGTTAGGTCTCCAAATGCCAATAGCGATGCATGCCAACAAAGAGACAATAGGCAATGACTCATACAGCTGGCAGCCACAAAACATACTTCTGAAACTGACGACGCAGCTGCCGTAGCTAGTAATTACGTAAAAATGGAAGACCTTAGGGACATCTTACTCCATTAACACGACGTAAAACATAACAACATTGCATATCCTGTGATTCACATTACACTAAATGAAGTAAAATTAACGGCAGTACTTGACTCTGGCAGTCCCATTTCATTAATTAGTGAAACAGCCTTTAGCAAGTGCAACAAATCGAACGATTGCGCCACACTTCCGTTACGTAAGATTAAATTACAAGATGCAATCGTTGGAAAAAGTGTAGATGTACGCCAACAAACCAACTTAGAATTCTTTTGTCAAAGCCACAACTTCTCTATGAACTTTCTTATTGTTCCATTATTGTCGACGGAAATTATATTGGGAGTAGACTTTTTGAATGAATACAAAGCAATCTTAAACTTTTACGATGCTGAAATAAGTTTAGAGAAAGAAGGTAAGTCAATAGCTTAAAAATTTCAAGATAGGTTCTCAAACCATGGCGAAGAAATTAATCGGCTTTACCTCCTCTTAGACAACAGTTCGGAATTTTCGACGGAACTTGACACTAACAATCACTCTGCAAGTACTGACAGGGATGATATCGACAGGGCATTTGATACAAATGAGTTAATTCAGAATAAAATTCAAACAATCGAGAATTGTAATGACACTGATAGGCAAGACCTTTTTGAGATTTTACAAGCACATTCCACAGTTTTTACTCACAAAACGGGAAGAATCAAGGGATTTCAATACCAATTTCGTGTCCGTGAGCATACTAAATTTTGTGTTAGACCATACGTAATTCCGGGGCATTATAGGGACCGTGTTAGAACATAAATACAATCTATGCTTGACGGGGGCATTATTGCAGTAAGCTCATACAACAATCCATTACATGTTACTGAGAAGAAAAATGGATCGACCAGGCTTGTCTTAGATTCGAGACAAATCAATACTATCGTCATTCCTGAAACAGACAGGCCGCAACCGTTAGAAGAACTTCTACAAAATTTTAATGGTGTAAAAGTGTTGTCTTCTATTGATCTCAGATCCAGCTTTTATCAGATCTAACTTCATCCAGAGTGTAGAAAATACACAGCTTTCCATTGTTTCGGCGTTTGTTATTAGTTTCGGAAACTTCCTTTTGGTTTTAACATTTCTTCGGCAGCATTCATTCGTGGGCTAAATTCCATATTACCTGAGTTCTTAAAACGTCACATCACCTTATATGTGGACGATATTCTGATAGCAGAAGCCTCATGGGAACAACACAATCGCATCCTCAACAACGTGTTACATATTTTTGTAGAATCTGGAATTACAGTTAACTTGGGAAAGTCTGAATTCGGTAGGACAGAGTTGAAGTTTTTGGGACATATTATTTCTTCTGAAGGCATTCAGCCGGATCCTGAAAAGTTAGAAGCAATCAGAGCTATTCCAGTTCCATCCACAAAAAAGAAGTCCGCAGTTTTCTAGGTCTGGTAAATTTTTAACGTCGTTTTCTGAATATGCAAATTCTAATTACACCAAAACTTTGTTCTCTCACTGCAAAATTACTATTTGGAACTGGGACGAACAATCACAGTTGGAGTTCAATTCTTTGAAAGAATCGCTACTTAATGCGCCAATACTAGCTAATTCAGATCTGTCACAAGATTCCTACCTTAGCACGGATTCTTCTAAAGTCGTTCTTAGTGCCCATTTATTTCAAAAAGGCACAGGAAACGACACTACTGTTCAGAAAACAATTGCTTTTGATAGCCGAGTGCTAACAAAATCGGAAAAAAAAATTATTCCGTCACTGAATTAGAAGCTTTAGCTATCGTTTGGGCATTTAACAAATTCCGTTTCTTTCTTTCTGGTAAGCACGTAAAAGTATACAGTGATCATCGTGCATTACAATTTCTTATGTCTTCAAAATTAAATCATGACAGGTTAAAACGTTGGGCATTGTTTCTGAAAGAATTCCACTTCACAATAGTCCACATTCCCGGCAAGGAGAACATTGGTGCGGACGCACTGTCATGCTCACCGGCTGGGCTTGAGAAAAGTAACAGAGAAGGCCACCTCGAGAAAAATTTCAGTATTCTTTACATTCAGAAAGTCGCCTTTGAAAACTTCATCTCCACATCTTTAAAGGACATTGCTCATGAACAAGATAAAGATCCGATTTGGAAAGACATCAAAAGCAAATGGCATGAAAAGACACACACACAGATTCGGCATTATTATCTGGTTAGAAACAACATACTGTTCAAACGCTGCACTGTTGATGACAAGCTATGGGTACTTTGCATTCCTGACCATTTTGTTAATAAGTTCATTTGGTACATTCATTTCAGCTATGCACATTTTGGCCCACGAAAATGTTATCATATTCTTCGGGCTACTTTTTATTTTAACAATATGGAAAAAAGAATTCGAAGAGTCTTGTCGATTTGTAAACTTTGTCAAAAGGCGAAACCATCTACTATCTCACATCGTGCTCCGTTGTTTCCTATCATTCCTTCTAAATTAAAAGAAATTGCTGCTGTTGATCTCTTGGGACCCCTTGTCAGAACATCGAATGAATTTTCGTACGTTCTAGTCGCTGTTGAACTTACTTCAAAATTTGTTTCTTTCACTCCGTTAGGTAAAGCCACTGGACGTTCTGTATCCAACGCCTTTGTCAAAAATTTCTTACGTGAAGTTTGCCACGTTGCTAAAGTCATTTCAGATAACAGGCCGCAATTAAGATCTGCTGTTTGGTCACGCATGCTTCGGAATCATAAAATCTAACCTGCTTTTATTTCATTGTACTCACCACACTGTAACCCCTCCGAACGGATTATGAAAGAAATCAATAAGCTTTGCAGATTTTATTATCACAGAAAGCATCAGCATTGGGACAGATATTTACACTTATTTCAAAACGTGCTGAATGAAATGCCTTATGACTCCACTGCTTTACCACCTACTCTTGTACTGAAGAATGAAGAACCACCGGGATCAGAGAGCTTGTACCTTTCCCAAATACACGTAAACTTCAACATAGAGACATAATTGATTTGGCTATTAAAAATATAAAATCTGCAGCAGACAAAAGGAGAAAACTACACGGTAAAGCAAATGCAAACAAATTATATATTGGTCAAAAAGTTCTCTTTAAAACTCATTCATTGTCACATAAGAAGAAACACTTGAGTCACAAATTCTTTCTAGTTTGCAATGAACCTTACAGAATCCAACGTATACCACATGATAATTGCGTTGAAGTTGAAACTCTGCGTATTAGGAAAAGTAAAGGTTTACACCACATTTCACATGTAAAACCGTTTATTGAAAGATAATCTGCTTTTTAACTTTGTCTTTGCCATATAACTTTTCACTTTTCATTACTAGTATGCTTAGTCAGAGTTATAATCTGTTAACATGCAACAATGTTTGAAGTTAAGTATCCAGTCAAGAACCAAGAGAACTTATTTAAACAGAAATTACGAATGCATTGTTATTGTGAACAGACGACATAGTGTTATTGTGTGTGTACATTCTTGCTTGTTAGTTGCACGATTACGTAACGACTATAAGGCTTACATACTTAGAACATTTACCAGTACTGCTAATGAGATTTTACTGCAACATTTTGGTTTACTTGAAAATACATTATGGATTTAAAGTGTTTTCTGAGAGACACCAGATGACACAGAGGTTAGTTTATTTGACAGCTACACGACTATATCACGACGCTACTAATGTGTGATACAATTTACATTGTTGCTTTTGCGGTGTATCTGTTTTATATCCGCACAGTTTTTCTGTATTATTGTGGAAAGTAAAACATGTTTTAGTAGTAACTTTTGTGGTATAGCTACAATTAGACAGCCTTTTCCGTAGCACAACAATACGCTACATTATAGTACTTTCCTTGTCACGGCAATAAGCATAATAACAATAAGCGTAATAACTAAGATATCTATACGAAAAGCATTTCACTTTTGTTTATCATGAGGTAAGTACATTGACTTTTGCAGAACTTAGCTTTCGGAGGACGATAACTACGACACTTCCACAGTGATTATCTTACAACAAGACGCACAGTTTAGCGCTACATTACACGTATTTAAGTGATTAATTTTGTACTTAAAACATTTAGTTTTAAAGATATTTGAAGTACAATGATACAAAGGTTTTCCGTGATACATTTCATTCCATTGCTGTAACCTGTAACACCTGAGGGTATTATTACATTAATCCTCAGCGGGGTACACGCTTACTTTGTGTGCCATGTGTTTGGCAAGCACAAGGAGCCCTAGCTAATGTGGTAGTTGCTTATACAACTTTACACATCGGTACCATATTTCTCTAACACATAAATTACACAGCTATCTGATCATTTAACAGAGAGAGACAAACATTTCTTTTTTACTACATCAGTGACACATGTTTACACAATTACACAGTTGGATAACTTCACACTAATGTCTGTACTGTGTGAACTGTTCACATTTTCTCGGAACCATTGTGATACTATGAGAGCTTTGAATTATGTATTTGGTATGGGATCATGATTTTTAAAGTACGTTTGAGGTAGGTGACACTACTGAAATGAGTAGAAAATTTTTTTAGGTTTTGACATTATTGCAGAAAGCTACGACGTTTTTGAGATTTGACTGAGGTGTTATGATGTTATTATTACGACGACAATGTGTATTATGCTGTTGAGGTATGTTTATGTCAATAAGATGATGCTACAATAAATGAGGAATTTGATTATGCTATGTATTTATTATGATGAAATATTGAAGAAGTGTCTACGAATATCTATATGTGTAATCAGGTAAGGAATAAGGAGTAGTGGTTAGGGACTCTGACTTGTGAAAAAGGATGATGGAAACCAAGAATCGTACTTTAAAGAGTTATGAAATGTGTGTAAATGCGTGAACGTATCACAATGCCGACAAAAATTTTTTGAACACTGTTATATTTAAAGGATTTTGTTTCTACACATTTGTAACGCAAATCCTCGACCTGTGAAATTTTATATGAGACTGTCACTGTAGTGCAAACTGGTGTCGTAAATATTTTGGCAAGAAAGTTAAGTGACCACCTTCACGTACGAAAGCATCATCAAACTTGAAAACATATGATTGCACTGTGGACCTCCTAACTTATGATATTTACTAAGCTTAATGAAATGATGAGAAACATTTCACATCTATTGTCTTGCTAGTTGAAAGATTGTTTACTGCATTATGAAATGTCATATGGCTAGTGAATGACATTTGACGCCTTGCTTTGCCTATTTTGTTTAATATCTAATTTCTAGCTGCACTGCAGCATTGGTTAAAATAAAATTTTATAGATGTACTAATATAGATATTTTCTGTCTACAGATGCAGTAAATAATAATTTTGTGATACACTTCCAAAAAAATGAGGGAGCACAAAAAGACATTTCCCTTCACAGGAACTGCATATTAATTTTCTTTTCAAGTACTTAGTAATTTATGTCATAGAATAAGTTTTTGTGGTGCACCACTTTAATGACATAGATATTAAGATGTGAACAGACATTTCCCTTATCTGCATTGTTGTCTTTAGCGTACTATTTTTTCTGCTTGAGCTTTGTCATGTTTAGGTATAAGTTATTGCATTTGCTGCTGCTGCTTGCCAGGCATAGTGCTACTAAATTTCACTTTGTATTATTCTGTGAAGCCAGTTTTACTACTGATTTATTTTTCTTTTTGCTGTACATTGGCTCATATTAGTCATAATGTTGCATTTGCTCTTCAAATTTAGATTTACTGGTGCTTGCTTTGCCAATTTCCATTTTTTTGTCCTTGCTGTTTGTGTTAATTTGTTATGTGCTGCTGCATTGCCTCGTCCCTTAGTATATATAAATCTGAGCTCAGTAGATTTAAGTTAGCTTAAGAGGGGGTAGACTATATAAGATACTAAATATGATGAATTGGAAGAAATACATTGAGAAGCTATAAGAAAATGGTTTGGCCAAAAAAGTATTTTGAAAGAGGATATGAACAGAAAAGTAGGGTTTAGGGACAACAGGTTTAGGTAGGATTATCTTGGAAATAAATGATGAGGTAAGATAATGGAAAATAAATAATGAGGTAAGAAATATGTGAACATATAAATACAGAAAGCATGCTTGGATAGGATTTTTTTGGTGGGAAACAAATGTTGAAATATGACAAAAGATCTGTAGAACGAAGATTTGGGTTGGACTGCAGTACCAAATGTTACACTGAAAACAAATCCTGCCCTTTCCTCTTGTTTTATTCTGCTATGTGTTTGTGTACTCTTGTATATTTGTGTTCTTCCGGTTTTTATGTGTTTATCTGATAAGACTTATGTTGTAGCATTTATCTAATAGCTACATTCACTATGATGTGGAATACTGTTATCCTCAAATATAATTTGCATTTCTAATATGTTGTTTACTTTGTAAAGATGTTTAGACATTCTTTATACTGTTGTTTTTAATGCTCATGTGTGAAGTTGATGTTTCAAAAGTTATTCTTATCTTTTATGTATGTACTTATGTCATAATTCCTGTTACATTGATGTATATGTTTATTTCTATTGTTTTGTAAAGCCTGTATTACTACAAATGTTATCTGTATTATTATGTTTTTAATGATGTATTTTGTACCTATGTTATTTTATTCTTATGTTATAAAATTTTAATTGGCACAAGTTCATCAAATTAAGTAACTTGTAAGTTACATTTCACTGCACACGTTTCTGTTGGTCATAGTATATGGACAATATGTGAGATGTAGGGACTGTTAGTGTTTGGACATGTGTTAATAAGTCAGCAAGGGACTGATTAACAGCACTGCTGTTTCTAAGGACATTAAAAAAATAAAACTTTGTGAGGGCACAAGTGGTGGTTTACGGACTTGCTATATACACTCCTGGAAATTGAAATAAGAACACCGTGAATTCATTGTCCCAGGAAGAGGAAACTTTATTGACACATTCCTGGGGTCAGATACATCACATGATCACACTGACAGAACCACAGGCACATAGACACAGGCAACAGAGCATGCACAATGTCGGCACTAGTACAGTGTATATCCACCTTTCGCAGCAAGGAGACGATCGTAGAGATGCTGGATGTAGTCCTGTGGAACGGCTTGCCATGCCATTTCCACCTGCCGCCTCAGTTGGACCAGCGTTCATGCTGGACGTGCAGACCGCGTGAGACGACGCTTCATCCAGTCCCAAACATGCTCAATGGGGGATAGATCCGGAGATCTTGCTGGCCAGGGTAGTTGACTTACACCTTCTAGAGCACGTTGGGTGGCACGGGATCCATGCGGACGTGCATTGTCCTGTTGGAACAGCAAGTTCCCTTGCCGGTCTAGGAATGGTAGAACGATGGGTTCGATGACGGTTAGGATGTACCGTGCACTATTCAGTGTCCCCTCGACTATCACCAGTGGTGTACGGCCAGTGTAGGAGATCGCTCCCCACACCATGATGCCGGGTGTTGGCCCTGTGTGCCTCGGTCGAATGCAGCCCTGATTGTGGCGCTCACCTGCACGGCGCCAAACACGCATACGACCATAATTGGCACCAAGGCAGAAGCGACTCTCATCGCTGAAGACGACACGTCTCCATTCGTCCCTCCATTCACGCCTGTCGCGACACCACTGGAGGAGGCTGCACGATGTTGGGGCGTGAGCGGAAGACGGCCTAACGGTGTGCGGGACCGTAGCCCAGCTTCATGGAGACGGTTGCGAATGGTCCTCGCCGATACCCCAGGAGCAAAAGTGTCCCTAATTTGCTGGGAAGTGGCGGTGCAGTCCCCTACGGCACTGCGTAGGATCCTACGGTCTTGGCGTGCATCCGTGCGTCGCTGCGGTCCGGTCCCAGGTCGGCGGGCACGTGCACCTTCCGCCGACCACTGGCGACAACATCGATGTACTGTGGAGACCTCACGCCCCACGTGTTGAGCAATTCGGCGGTACGTCCACCCGGCCTCCCGCATGCCCACTATACGCCCTCGCTCAAAGTCCGTCAACTGCACATACGGTTCACGTCCACGCTGTCGCGGCATGCTACCAGTGTTAAAGACTGCGATGGAGCTCCGTATGCCACGGCAAACTGGCTGACACTGACGGCGGCGGTGCACAAATGCTGCGCAGCTAGCGCCATTCGACGGCCAACACCGCGGTTCCTGGTGTGTCCGCTGTGCCGTGGGTGTGATCATTGCTTGTACAGCCCTCTCGCAGTGTCCGGAGCAAGTATGGTGGGTCTGACACACCGGTGTCAATGTGTTCTTTTTTCCATTTCCAGGAGTGTAGTAGAAGACTTTTCGATGGTGATTGTGCACCTGCACAGTCGCAACAGATGTCTGCTAGCCATCTCTGCAAGGACTGAAGTGGGTCTGCACCTTTGATGGACCACGAATACCATTATTTCTACAAGGACTGCACTGGGTCTGCTCCTCTGGTGGCCCACCAATCTCTAACAAGACTACAGTGGTCTGCTCTGTGATGACCTACCTACCAATCAATATTCTTCTAAACTTCGAATGACTCTGCTGTGGGTTTGCTCTGTTGTGGCCCATTACCTATCTGCATGTCAAGAGTCAGGACTGTCTTTCCGTTGAAGGACCACACTACTTCTTCATGACTGCATGGAAATCCACTACTTCCGAGTGCATTTTCTTTTACTGCTCACACTTTGAGAAAAAAACTGCAATTTTACTGTGATACTGTTTTTATGGACTGTGAGAAAATTTTAGCTTTTGACCAACATTGTATCGATAAGTGTGTGCATTTGATTTCTTTGTTATTGTAATTATGAAAATTTTTTTTAAAGTCTGTATTGGCCACTGCTCAAAACAATTTGTAAAATTTTTTGTGGGGAGCATGGGGGCTATGTAAGTAGGCTGTTTAGATTTTTATATTGGTAACGCCACGTAGCGCTCTGTATGAGAATCACTGGCTGTGCTGCGTGCAGTCTGTGGCTGGTTTGCATTGTTGTTGGCTATTGTAGTGTTGGGCAGTTAGCTGTTAGCGGCGCGTAGCGTTGCGCAGTTGGAGGTGAGCCGCCAGCAGTGGTGGGTGTGAGGAGAGAAATGGCGGAGTTTTGAAATTTGTAAGACTGGATGTCATGAACTGCTATATATATTATAATCTTTGAACACTATTAAGGTGAATACATTGTTTGTTCTCTATCAAAATCTTTCATTTGCTAACTATGCCTATCAGTAGTTAGTGCCTTCATTAGTTTGAATCTTTTATTTAACTGGCAGTAGTGGCGCTCGTTGTATTGCAGTAGTTCGGGTAACGAAGATTTTTGGTGAGGTAAGTGATTTGTGAAAGGTATAGGTTAATGTTAGTCACGGCCATTTTTTGTAGGAATTTTTGAATGTCAGATTGCGTTGCGCTAAAAATATTGTGTGTCAGTTTAGTGTTGATCAGAATAGGTAAAGAGCGAAATGTCTGAGTGCGTTCAGTTCTGCTCTGCTGTTTGAAAATCAAATAATGTGAGAGGTTTATCAGCACAGAATTAATTAATTTTTCTAAGGGGACGTTTCATAACTTTCAAGATATACACACCGGTGACCACAGGTTATGATCCTGAACAATCGCCTTTTGAGAGTGGACCGCTGCGAGACGTGCATGATGAGAGTCAATGAGGTTCTGGGGATGTGGAGCCACGCCACGTCCCGTGCCGAGGCGAGCTTTGCTGCATGGCGTTAAGAGCCCAATCAAGTGGTTCCCTCAGATCATTGACTGGGTCTAAATCCGGGGAGATTGGTGGCCACGGGAATACGGTAAAGTCCTCATGCTGCTCTTAGAACCACGCACGTTCACTACGACCAGGGGGACACGCTGCAGTTGAAACTAACTCTTTCATTATTTTTTTGTATTAAACACTGGCCAACACAATTTTCCCTCACAAAGGTAACTAGAACTTAACCTATTCATTTATTACTCACAATATACAACCCCAACGCAATCTGAGTGGTATACCCTGACAACATGACTTCCAATAATTAACACAAAAGAATAGCCGAGAATTGCAAAAAGTTCTAACAGTAGCACAGATCCAAAAATATACGAAATTAAAGAAATATGAATCTACCTCGAGCTCTGTTAATTGCTTAAATTCATTTCAATTACGAATCCCGATAGTGCAAACCTTATTCTCTTTTATAAGTCACTTACCTCACAGAAAATCGTTATAACATGAACTACAGCAATTACGGCAAGTAGCAACAATGGCCAGCTAAATAAAATGATTCTAACTACTATAACTCTAACTACTAGGAGGCATATGGTTACCAAAATAAAGATTTTGTTGAAGAGCAAACAATGTAATTAGAATATTTTACCTTATTCATGTGACATCCAGTTCCAAAATTGTACAGTTGTCAATAATTCCACTACCCAAACATTATCAACCGTACATCCATTATCACATCTTTCCTTGCATATTTTCGTATAAGAAATTTTCATCCGACTTTGCGTGTCCTACCAATACAGGGTCTCCACTAAGAAAAACATGTCCAAACACACTTCTCTATCCACTGGCTAACTGCTAGTCCGTCCAACAACAGAATCTCTGGCCGAGGGCGCAGAGCTCTGTCAGCGATATTAAAAAAGTCTACAGCGCTGCCAACATGCGAACAGGCTACTTACATAGTGTCCAGCTGGTAGCTGCCATCATGCTGAGACAGAACAAGCTGCATATCCCGAAGGATACAAGGATACATGCCTACTGGTTATATATGCTTGAGAGTTTCAAGTTAGGGGGCGACCTAGATTAATGTAGAAACGGAAGTACAGCTACAAGCAGCCAAAATTGCACACCATAGTACAGCATTTATTTTGATAACCAGCTTCAGCAAACTACGTTTCCGTCATCGGAACCTCAGAAGTTACATTTCACTGAATCTTGATCAATATAATATGCACTGATTGTGTTGCTTCATTTGTCCTTCCAGAATGACGAAAACCTTTTGCAGACTATAAGGTTGTAGGTTAACGAGCATTGCACTCTGATTTAAGTATACGGCTGAAAGAGTCAGCCTTCAGAAATCGTGAAACGAGCCCTGTCGTCCAGGACCGGATGCCACAAAGAGCGTAGATTGACCACGAGACGCGAAAACTCACAGGCGCTTATTTTCTATTGAGGCCTAAGCGCTGTAGTGTGAGAGTGAGACAGACGAGAACCTACGTCATATGGAAATACAGTAGAAGGCTTTTATGCCCAAGGAGACGTATCAGTGATAAATTTGGCGAACCTAAGATCGGCCATAACGGGAAAAATTTATTCTAATGCAGGGAATCAAGTCATAGTAATTTTAATCTGTCATCTTCAATAAATTTTCGTGGTGATCCCAATAAAACTTGAATCTTGATCATATCTATGATAGGTTAGGATTTACTGTTAAAGTGAAACTGACGAGTTTTGTAACAAAGACCTGAATGCTCAAATCTGAACGCTTTGGTCGATCTCAACGATCAACATTTCATATAGAAGGGAATCATTAAAACGACAAACGTTGTAAATACACTCCTGGAAATGTAAAAAAGAACACATTGACATCGGTGTGTCAGACCCACCATACTTGCTCCGGACACTGCGAGAGGGCTGTACAAGCAATGTTCACACGCACGGCACAGCGGACACACCAGGAACCGCGGTGTTGGCCGTCGAATGGCGCTAGCTGCGCAGCATTTGTGTACCGCCGCCGTCAGTGTCAGCCAGTTTGCCGTGGCATACGGAGCTCTATCGCAGTCTTTAACACTGGTAGCATGCCGCGACAGCGTGGACGTGAACCGTATGTGCAGTTGACGGACTTTGAGCGAGGGCGTATAGTGGGCATGCGGGAGGCCGGGTGGACGTACCGCCGAATTGCTCAACACGTGGGGCGTGAGGTCTCCACAGTACATCGATGTTGTCGCCAGTGGTCGGCGGAAGGTGCACGTGCCCGTCGACCTGGGACCGGACCGCAGCGACGCACGGATGCACGCCAAGACCGTAGGATCCTACGTAGTGCCGTAGGGGACCGCACCGCCACTTCCCAGCAAATTAGGGACACTGTTGCTCCTGGGGAATCGGCGAGGACCATTCGCAACCGTCTCCATGAAGCTGGGCTACGGTCCCGCACACCGTTAGGCCGTCTTCCGCTCACGCCCCAACATCGTGCAGCCCGCCTCCAGTGGTGTCGTGACAGGCGTGAATGGAGGGACGAATGGAGACGTGTCGTCTTCAGCGATGAGAGTCGCTTCTGCCTTGGTGCCAATGATGGTCGTATGCGTGTTTGGCGCCGTGCAGGTGAGCGCCACAATCAGGACTGCATACGACCGAGGCACACAAGGCCAACACCCGGCATCATGGTGTGGGGAGCGATCTCCTACACTGGCCGTACACCACTGGTGATAGTCGAGGGGACACTGAATAGTGCACGGTACATCCAAACCGTCATCGAACCCATCGTTCTACCATTAGTAGACCGGCAAGGGAACTTGCTGTTCCAACAGGACAATGCACGTCTGCATGTATCCCGTGCCACCCAACGTGCTCTAGAAGGTGTAAGTCAACTACCCTGTCCAGCAAGATCTCCGGATCTGTCCCCCATTGAGCATGTTTGGGACTGGATGAAGCGTCGTCTCACGCGGTCTGCACGTCCAGCACGAACGCTGGTCCAACTGAGGCGCCAGGTGGAAATGGCATGGCAAGCCGTTCCACAGGACTACATCCAGCATCTCTACGATCGTCTCCATGGGAGAATAGCAGCCTGCATTGCTGCGAAAGGTGGATATACACTGTACTAGTGCCGACATTGTGCATGCTCTGTTGCCTGTGTCTATGTGCCTGTGGTTCTGTCAGTGTGATCATGTGATGTATCTGACCCCAGGAATGTGTCAATAAAGTTTCCCCTTCCTGGGACAATGAATTCACGGTGTTCTTATTTCAATTTCCAGGAGTATATTAAGGCTGTAACTTTATTTATTTAAAAGATATAGTCAATTTAAATTATCAGCATTTTCAGTTAAGCATCAGGACCACACAAAACACATTGAACGATGACAGCATAATACCTTATTCAATCATTAGGTAATAGAATATTTGTTCTTTATTCATTTATCAGAAAGCGCATTGGTTCAAGGCTACTGGCCGTGGAATTTAGAACCAAGAAGGATATCGTAGTGGATTTATATAAAAAAAATGTCTTACCTAGAATCAGTTCTCACTTAACAATCATATATAGTTTCGTATTACGAACAATGCTAGTTTATTCCGTGCACTAGAAAGTCTTTCATTCACTGAGCACAAAAATTAAAGTAATATAATTATAATTACATTTTTAATATCGTAAATTCATCTTTATATCATGAAAATAAGGTTTGACATCGTCGTAATATTATTTTTCATCGTTGTAGCACTATAACCTGCTCGTTTGCCTAACGGTCTTTGAGAAGGCGCTGTTGGTTGCACCTTGGTTCATCTAGACGCTTAATTGCTTATCTATTTGCCCGTATACATCTCGCAACCGTGTTTACCCCTGTCGTTTACAGCCAGTGCTGCACCACGGTTTTGGATAATGCCATTTAGCATGCATGATGTTCTGTAACCACAGATGCACAGTAAGAGATAAGAAACTTAGCCGTTTCGTAAATACTTTCCCTCTTAATCCGAAAGCCAATGATCATACTCTTTTGGACATCAGGTAAATCGCTCCGTTTCCGCATTGCGGCAACGATTGCACTATTTTCTGCGTTCCCGCGACATTCTTTATAAACACTAAACTCCTAGAGCTGCCACTTGTCGTCTGCGAATGTGTCATTGCACGTTGATGTCGAACATAGGTGGTGGTTACATTAATGTAACTGCGCCGTGTATTTGTAAGTGGCGATCAAAAACTTTTTCCTTTTTAGGGCGTTGCTGCAACACATACGCAACCCAGCGTGACTCCGATGAACGCATATAAGCACCGATATGTAGTCTACATGTTAGTGTGGCCTTCGAAAGAAAATTTTTTATAGCCCCTTATAAATATTATCTGATCGATTTAATAATCTCCAATGCAAAAGTAAGGCCCTGGCAATATGTCGCAGAAGTAAGGTTTCGCAAATGTGACGTCTAAAACAGAAGTGAGTTCTATCCAGAAGTAGGACTCACAAAATGGCGGCTACGCCTTTTGTTTTCTCTAATTGTAAGCGAGTAGGATGAAAAAGAGATGTCTGAATTGCGCGCACAAGTGACTCTGGAATCTATTTCTATCGGCACCAAAGATATGGATACCGAATAAAAATAACTTAGAAATAATGGTAAGAGTTCTCATTTACTTAGTAAACAAGTATGTTGCCTCTTTAATTCTATTCGCTTTTCGTTTTATTTTATGACATTTCTGTTAACTGCATGTGTCATAAGGCCATAATAAGACTTGACTTCTGATTTTAGTTACGTGTTGGATGATACTTTTACTTTTCTTTCATTAGACATGGATACTGTTTCTGGTATTTCGTTACATATTTTGTCGAAAATACGTATGGAGGTAGTTTATTTTGGTAAAATGTACGTCAGCGTGATCGCTGTTATTTTTTTTATTTTTCTATTATTATGAGGCTGGATTTTATTTTGATCTGTGATTGAACGGGTTCTTCAACTTCTAACAACTTTTGTTAATCGTACAAGTTTATGACTAGTGACAGTCAACAGCATTTTTTTTATAAGGTAAGTTCTTTACAATACTGTTCATTATTTATGTCGTACATTGATGTCAGTTCTTTCTGTACGATGCGCTACCATTTTTCTTACAATTTTTCTGTTTTCATAGTTCTTTTAGAAGCGGTGATACAAAGTTTTCTTGATTCGCAAGTGTGACTAGTAGGATATCGATGTTAGAAAGATGTTACCCTTTTAGGTTTCTTTACTTACAAAAGTGACTAGCAGCTACGGGGATGACAGTTGATCCATCGGTGGAGCGGGTGTCAAAACGACCAAGAATGTAACTGTTGCATAAACAATCGGGCCCTAATTACAGTCCTATGTGCAGTTTGTAGATTCCCCATCCGGGAAGGGGTGAAACAACCGTACGAAACTTTAAAAACGGTAAAGTGCAGCAATCAGTCATCGTTTCTGTTCGAGCTTTATTATAGCATATCTAGATTTTGGCTAATAACTAGCCATTTTCAATTCTAAGAATACAAGAATTACATAGTTAGACCATGCCACAGCTTATATGGCTTGTACATTAAATTACACACCAACATGCTCTAGTACATCTACACCTCTTATTCAGGCTCTTGTCACAATTCCTTAAAGACTACTGTGTGCTTTGTAGAGAACACATCGGTTGGCTGTGTGGCATTACCTATATAAACTACACAGCGAACTGTTGTGTTCTCTGTAAGGCCTACATCCATTGTACAATAGTCTATGATGATCTGTGATATGAGCGTGAGCCACAAGAGTAGATGTACTAGAGAATCTATAACAACTCCGAAATACCTGAGTGTAATTTAACTTACAAGCGATATAAGCTATGTCATGAACTGTAATTTTAGTACATTATGTCCCGACTGTATGCTTCTTATATTCTTAGCATTTATAATAATTTACAATTATTACCTGAATGTTCTACAAAAAAACCTCGAACATAATATACGAGTGACTGTTGCTCTTTAGTATTTGGAAAGTAATTTCACAGTCATAGAGTGCATTCCACATTCCTAATGAAAGGTAATTTGAATCACACGGACGTTTCAGAAGGAAAAACCGTATCAGTCATAAATTAAACAGTCGGAGACTGAGGTAAGGCTCCCAATAAACAAAGGATTTTAACATAACAACCTGTGTGTTAGGGTAATATGTTATGGTTAAAATTTAGTTTTTATCACCAATATTTTTTAGCACCATCTGTAACTTATCTTCTGTTGGCTCTGACATATATTCCTCGTAGCAGTTTCATGTCCACATCCTCTATATCCTTATGCATTTTCGACAATTTAAATGAATCATCAGCTACTCTTAATCTAATATGCTTCTTGCATGTGTGCGAGTTGCATCGTTACTTACTCGGCCGTTACCCACTCTCATCAGGCTTAGCTTTTGTATTCGTACTGAAAGCAGAGAGTCCGTTCATGTCACATAAGGATAAGTAACTATGAACAGCAACACTCTCGCTGGATACTAATAAACACACACAAAAGTTCACAACTTCAGTAACTGGATTGCGGTGTGAAGGTAAAAATTTTATACTGTTTATCATTTACATACACCCAAGCTGTCTTACTCTCCCTTGACCACATTGAACTGTCAGTTCACACTCTTGTGGTTCACTTATTTAATGTTTCAAATGACTGCACTGTACATCTGCAAATGGAAATCTGCCTGACTTCATATCATCCTGACAATAAAACGTGTTTGGGTGCTACTCCAAACCCCTTCACTACTGGAATACTTATACAAATTAAAACTAATAATTTTAAAGCAATAATTCAAATAAACCAGTAGTATGGAACATCTAAAGTACCTATGGCACATCTGCCCCAAAGCTACTTCTCTTGCTACTTCCGTGGCTGTTATTTCATGCTTTGTGGTCCAGGTAAACAGAAGTTGCCTAGAAAGAGTGCTGGATGTTTTGTACATTCCTTGTCCCACACATAGTTAACTTGTAACATGTATATACACTCCTGGAAGTTGAAATAAGAACACCGTGAATTCATTGTCCCAGGAAGGGGAAACTTTATTGACACATTCCTGGGGTCAGATACATCACATGATCACACTGACAGAACCACAGGCACATAGACACAGGCAACAGAGCATGCACAATGTCCGCACTAGTACAGTGTATATCCACCTTTCGCAGCAATGCAGGCTGCTATTCTCCCATGGAGACGATCGTAGAGATGCTGGATGTAGTCCTGTGGAACGGCTTGCCATGCCATTTCCACCTGGCGCCTCAGTTGGACCAGCGTTCGTGCTGGACGTGCAGACCGCGTGAGACGACGCTTCATCCAGTCCCAAACATGCTCAATGGGGGACAGATCCGGAGATCTTGCTGGCCAGGGCAGTTGACTTACACCTTCTAGAGCACGTTGGGTGGCACGGGATACATGCGGACGTGCATTGTCCTGTTGGAACAGCAAGTTCCCTTGCCGGTCTAGGAATGGTAGAACGATGGGTTCGATGACGGTTTGGATGTATCGTGCACTATTCAGTGTCCCCTCGACGATCAACAATGGTGTACGGCCAGTGTAGGAGATCGCTCCCCACACCATGATGCCGGGTGTTGGCCCTGTGTGCCTCGGTCGTATGCTGTCCTGATTGTGGCGCTCACCTGCACGGCGCGAAACACGCATACGACCATCATTGGCACCAAGGCAGAAGCGACTCTCATCGCTGAAGACGACACGTCTCCATTCGTCCCTCCATTCACGCCTGTCGCGACACCACTGGAGGCGGGCTACACGATGTTGGGGCGTGAGCGGAAGACGGCCTAACGGTGTGCGGGACCGTAGCCCAGCTTCATGGAGACGGTTGCGAATGGTTCTCGCCGATACCCCAGGAGCAACAGTGTCCCTAATTTGCTGGGAAGTGGCGGTGCGGTCCCCTACGGCACTGCGTAGGATCCTACGGTCTTGGCGTGCATCCGTGCGTCGCTGCGGTCCGGTCCCAGGTCGACGGGCACGTGCACCTTCCGCCGACCACTGGCGACAAC
This sequence comes from Schistocerca cancellata, assembly GCF_023864275.1. Classification (NCBI taxonomy): domain Eukaryota; kingdom Metazoa; phylum Arthropoda; class Insecta; order Orthoptera; family Acrididae; genus Schistocerca; species Schistocerca cancellata. The sequence goes on along the minus strand of NC_064628.1, from coordinate 116,299,241 downwards.
ATCGATGTACTGTGGAGACCTCACGCCCCACGTGTTGAGCAATTCAGCGGTACGTCCACCCGGCGTCCCGCATGCCCACTATACGCCAACGCTCAAAGTCCGTCAATTGCACATACGGTTCACGTTCACGCTGTCGCGGCATGCTACCAGTGTTAAAGACTGCGATGGAGCTCCGTATGCCACGGCAAACTGGCTGACACTGACGGCGGCGGTGCACAAATGCTGCGCAGCTAGCGCCATTCGACGGCCAACACCGCGGTTCCTGGTGTGTCCGCTGTGCCGTGCGTGTGATCATTGCTTGTACAACCCTCTCGCAGTGTCCGGAGCAAGTATGGTGGGTCTGACACACCGGTGTCAATGTGTTCTTTTTTCCAATTCCAGAAGTGTTGAAACTCTTTAAATTTGCACCAGAGTTCATATAATCCCAAGTCCTACTCTGAAACACTGTCTCTACTTTGGCTTACTCAAACCCAGCTTCCATGAGTATACATTTCAATTAACCTATAAAATGCAGCCTATTTCACTTAAGGCTGCGTAAACAATGGAAGAACTCTGTTCCCCTTCTCCCATTTCAGTGCTCATTGTATCATTGTTCTTTATGGATACACACACATAACTTGTATCTTTTAATGCTTACACTACTATTTTATGGCGTCATATTGGCCTATATTTTTATAAGTAGTGACTGGAGGAAGTTGCCCAAACTACTTCAGCAAGTTCTATCTCGGTTCCTTTAAATTTTCACTTTTCTTATGATTAGTATCACTTTTACAGCTTTAAAAGGTTAGCCTTCAACTTCTGTGTATACACAGCGTGGTAGTAAAAATATGCATTATCCTACTACATGCACCTATATACAAGTAACGTAGTGTTCTCCATTCCGACTGAATGTATACAATGTACAGGACTGTTGCTTTATACACCAGCATTTTATGCATAGTCTTGTCTATAAATGATGTAAAGTCCTTTATATGACTTGACACTCCAATATATGTGCATTACAAGAAGTGTTCATGTAGCATTCACATCACTAATAATAGTTCAGTAGACAGATGGTTTTCGCTATCCAACAATTATACATATAAAATGAGCTTAGTCTACTTATAATGATAGATATGTATATATATATACACACATGCAGAACTTTCAGAACTTTCCTTCTATAGTGTTAGTAACGTTACTTGAGATAAATATGAGGATAACATCCTCTCATCTCTCCTGCTTCAGCATAGCTTAATAAATATACCCCTGGAAGGAGTATGCTGGTTATTCTGAAGGGGTCATTGTATAGTCATCATCATGAACAGTTTCCAGCCTCTGGCCAGGCCAGTGTGGAACATAGGCCTCTCCATCGTCTTCTGTCTTGCCACCATCTCTCCGTGTTCACCTTGGTCCAGTCTTCTCCTTTCTTCTGAACGCATTCCTCTACTCCTTTCAGCCATCTGTCTCTCGGTCTTCCTCTTGGTCTCTTTCCTTTCAGTTTCATCCCATGTATCCTCCTGAGTATCCTCTTCTTCTCCATTCTCTTAACGTGTCCATATCATCTCAGCCTTGATTTCTCTAACTCGTCCTGTAATGGTTCCACCTTCATTAACTCTCTGATTCTCTCATTTCTTTGTCACTCCAATTCTGTTTCTCAAGAATTTCATCTCACTAGCTTCTATTTTGCTTTCCTCTTTTCCTTTCATAACCCACGTTTCTGATGCACATGTCAGGATTGGGACATAGTATGACTGGTATATAACCTTTTTACTTATTTGGGGTTCATCCTTGCTCCATATCAGGCTTCTGACACTCTTCCTAAATGATTCTGCTTTTCTCCCCCGCTCGTTTATTTCTCTGTCGTTTTTTCCACCTTCCTGCATCAGGCTTCCTAGGTTCTTGTAACTCTCCACTCTCCTCAATTGTTCCCCACCAGTTGTTATACCCGTTGTTCCTATCTCATTCTTTCTTGTTGTGATAATCTTCTCACTCTTACTTACACTAAATTTCATCCCATATTCTTGTACTGTTCGTAACCGTATGTCGAACTGCACTTGTACTTCCTCCTCCTTATTCCCCCAAATCATCAGGTCATCTGCAAACACCATAGGTTTCATCTTCATTTCAGCAATTGCTTGTGCTACTCTACTTATTATATCATCCATTACTACAATGAAGAGTAATGCTAAAAGTGCACTTACCTGCCTCAAGCCATTCCTCTGTTCAAACCAAGCTGGTCTCTCTCCTCCCACTTTCACAAAGCTCACACTTCCATGGTACACTTCCCTTATCCTCGAAATAATCTGTTTTGCTACTCCTCTGTTGTCCAAGGCTTTCCACACTTCGCTTCTAAGTACACTATCATACGCTTTTTCAGTGTCCTGGAAGGTCATCAATAGATCTATTCCATATTCATAGTGTAGTTCCTGCAGTTGTCTAAAGCAAAAATTAGATCCACTGTGGACCTTCCTGTTCTGTAGCCATGTTGCTCTTCTCTCATTCTTCCTTCAAAATAACCTGAATTCGTGCTTCCCAAATTTTCTCAAAAATCTTTGCACATTGACTCATTAATGTTATCCCCCGACAGTTCCTGCACTCTTTTCTATTTCCCTTCTTAAAGATAGGGACAATTATTCCCTTTATCCAGTCTTCTGGGATCATATTCTGTCTCCACACAATTTTCATTACTCGGTATAACCATTGTATCCCCACCTCTCCTGCTGCTCTCACCATTTCACCATTTCTACACTTAACTCATCCAGACTGGTGACTTCCCTCCCTTCATCTTGCCCTATGCCTCTTCCACTTCTCCCCATGTAAGGTCTTTTTCTGTTTGCTGTTCCTCCTCTTTTTCCTCCTTGGCTTGTTCCTCCTCATCCAGGTCTCCATTAGGGTTCGGGAGTTCTTCAAAATACTCCTTCTACATATTCTTGAGTTCCTCCTTATTCTCTGCATCTTGTGCACTTGAGCATAAACTGTCATACCGTTTTTCCTCTTACTTTTAATCATCCCCTATAACACCTTTCTGAACCTTCACTATCATTCTGGTCCACTGTTCAATCCACTTTTTTCTTTCCTCCGCCACCGCTCTTTTTGCCTCTTTCTTGCTTGCCTGATACTCATCTCTTGTCTTTACTGTTCTCTTCTGGAACCATACCCTAAAGGCTCTATTCTTCTCTGTACTATATCCTTTGTTTTATCATTCCACCAGGGTGTTTCTTTCCATCTCTTTTTGTTGATTTTCCTCTCACATATTACTTCCGTCGCATTTACTAATGTTCCCTTGCATCTACCCCACTCTTCTTCTACCGTTTTTGGTTTATCCTTTGGGATGCTTTCCTTTTCTACTTGTAGTACTGTAGCCTGCTTTCTTCCTCAGTCAACTTCCATATCCTTATACGTCTTTCCCGGTTTTCTATCCCTTTATTATCCTTAGTCGCTCTCAGGTTCATTATCAGCAAACGGTGGTCGGTATTCAAGGCCTCTGATGGTATTACCTTAATTGTCATTGATGTTCCTATTAATCTTACTATCGTACAGGAAGTAGTCAACTGTAGACTTTCTCTTTAAGTCTTGACTGTACTAGGTAATCTTGTGGCTCTCTCTTTTCCTGAACCAAGAGTTCCCAACCAGTAAGCCATTCCTTTGACAGAACTCCAATAGTCTTCCACCTTCCTCGATTTGGCAGACCCAACCCACTGGTCCAAGCACACTTTCGCGGCCTTGTCTTTCTCTTCCAACGTGTGCGTTTAAATCTCCCATTACTATCATATTCTTCCTTCCCATCTGCTTCTGCATTTCCTCTTCAAACTCCTGCTTCTCCTCAGAAGTGCAACCCAACTGCGGCGCATACACTTGTGTTACCTCTATGGTCATCGCCTTGAGTGATATTTTGGTTTTCATCATCCTCATCCTGTCACTAATTCTCTTCACTTCCTCTTTTCATCCATCTCTTACTACCATTCAGACTCCATTTTTCCTTGCTTCCTCATTTCCACTTCAGTACAGTCGGTAGCCTTTCCTCAGTTCTCTCCTTCCTTCTCCTTTCCGTCTCCTTTCAGCTAACCCCAATAGGTCTAACTTCCTTCTTTCCATCATGTCTACCATCTCCTCCAATCTCCTCCACATTTCCAGTCAATGTTTGTGTATTTAATGTTCCAAATCTTAGTCATTGCTTATAGCCAGTTCACCGCCGATTAAATCCGTCCTTTCCGAGGCCCGTTCTATTTTTGACAGCAGAAATAATAATCCACTACTGGATTGCTTCTGATAGCCCCGCTAGAGAGTAGAATTTGCTTTTTGTGCATGGCAAATAGTAGGAGTGTTTGATTGTGTATTCACCTTGTATTAATTCCAATAAGAGAAACGGCATGCAAATGGAAGTCCAAATAAAGAAATACTTTGGCCAACTTCACAAAAATTCTTGCTGAGCTATTGCCTTGCTCATGGTTCAAGTATATTGACTGTCCTATATTATCTACTATCTGATCTTTGTATCGGTCACGGTAGTATATGACAGTAGATGCACATCTGCGTAAGTGATCTCGCTGCTTATCATTCAGACCTTCAGGCCCTGGAAATATTGATCATGCCCTACTTCAAATTGTAACAAATCTATCTGAACACTGCTCCCGTCAATAATCATGTGACAGTAAAGCTTAGAAAGGTCAGTTGTTGTGTTTTTTCTTGGAGAAACTCTGTGTTACGATAAAGTCAACAATTAAAAAATCTACCACTAAATATATGCATAGTATAGCTACGTTTCCTTGTGTGATTAGTACACAGAACTCCCATTTTACGTTATGTGACCCAGAACCTGTTGCTCCAAGTGTTTTACTCACTGGGAACGCAGGTACATGCATTCTCTCAAACAGTTTCTTGCACAAGCTATTCGAGATCACATTTACCACAGCTCCAGCAGGGTTTCAGGAGTAGGATTCGTTACGAATCGCATGGTATAGCACAGTGAGAGCTACTGTGAAAATTCAGTGATAACGTAGTTCTCGTCACAATCGACAACGAACCTACACTGACAACAGTAGTTCAGGCATACATGCCAACGTCTAAAATAGGGGATGAAGAGATGGAGGAAGTATACGAGGATATTGAATGAGTAAATCACTAAGTAAAGGGAGAGGAAAATTTAAGTCATAGGTGATTGGAGTGTGGTTGTGGGGGGAAGAGTACAAGAAACGGTTACAGCAGATGGTAAGCTTGATGTTAGGAACGAGAGAGAAGCAAGACTATTTGAGTTTTGCAATAAATATCAGTTAGTAATAACGAATACTCTGTTCAAGAATTATAAGAGAAGGAGGTATAGAAAAGGCTGCGTGATACGAGAAGATTCAGGTGAAACTAAATCTTGGTCAGGCAGAGGTTCCGAAATCAGATATTGGATTGTAAGGTATATACAGAGACAGTTATAGACTCAGACCATAATTTAGTAATGATGAAGAATAGGCTGAACTTTAAAAGATTAGTCAGGATGAATCAATGACTAAAGTGTTGGATACGGAAGCACTAAGGAATGAAGAGGTATGCATGAAGTTCTGTGACGCTACGGATACTGCGATAATGAATAGCTCGGTAGGCAGTTCTTTTGAAGAGAAATGACATCTATAAAAAGGGCACAGAGGAAAGAGAAGCTTAGGTATCAGGAAGGTAGCTCCGAAGAAGCTGTCCATGGAAACAGAGAAAATACTTCAGTTGATCGACGAAAGAGGAAGTACAAAAACCTGCAGGGAAATTAAGAAACACATAAATACGACTCACTTAGGAATGAAGTAAACGGGAAGTTCAGGGAAGATAAGGCGAAATGGCTGCATGAAAAATTTAAAGAAGCTGAAAAAAAAAGAAGATTGTTGGAAGGGATGATACAGCGCACAACCTTCGTTGAAAGTACAAGTAAGGGTGGTAACATTAAGAGTGCAAAGGAAATCCACATTTAAATACACAGGAGAGATGGGTGGAAAGAGTGGCGTGATAGAAGAAGAAAATGGAGTCGATCGAGAAGAGATAGGGGATCCAGTATTAGAATCTGAATTTAAAAGAGCTATGGAAGACTTAAGATGGAATAAGAGAGGAGGGAAACATAATATTCGTTAGGAATTTCTAAAATCATTAGCGGCAATGCCAACAAAACGACTACATACTTAGGTGTGTAGACTGTATGAGACTGGTTATATGGCATCAGACATCTGGAAAAACATCTTCCACACTATTCTGAAGATAGCAAGATCCGACAAGGTTAAGAGTTATCGCTCAATCAGCTCATGCATCCACGTTACTGACAAGAGGAATGTACAGAAGACTGGGAAAAGAAATTGAGTATCTATTAGACGACAGTCAGTTTGACTTTAGGAAAGGTTCACAGAGAGCCAGTGCTGACGTAGCGCCTGATAATGAAAACAAGGCTGAAGGTATATCTGGACACGTTCATAGGATCTGTCGACCTGGAAGAAGCATTAGACAATGTAAAATGATGCAAGCTGTTCGAAATTCTGAGAAAAATATGGGTAAGCTATTAGGAAAGACAGTTAACACACAGTACTTATATGAACCAGGATGGACTAGTAAAACTGGAAGTCCAAGAAAGAAGTGTTCGGATTAAAAAGGTTATGAGACAAGAGAGCAATCTTTAGCCCCTACTTTTAAATCTGTATATTGAAGTAACAATGACAGAAATAAAAGGAAGTGTCAAGATTGGGATTTAAAAATTGTAGGATGTGAGGTCCTCCAGTTATACAAAACACCGTTTTTTCTCAGTTCCCAATCATGTTTCGGCACCATTTTGCTGTCATCAGTGGGTTATCGTTTTTATTTAGTCTGCAATGTGAACATTTTTGTTACATGATTATAAAATTATGTGCATCTTTAGTTCAAACAACAGATAGTTTCTTTTTGTAAATACCTTTTCATTTGTTGTGCATGAATTTTCTGGATCACTTGTGTGCACTTGCCACCTGCAACCAAACGATGATGATGAGAAAGTTTTTTGCTGGGAGTTAACCTATCTTCTAGAATGTAATTAAGTTTGTCGCGATGTTTTCGAACCTATATTCATTTTTACTTACGTTTTCGTGTGGCAAGCACTTCCATTCTCCGCATCACGCTAAGGTGCTGTGATGCACACATAACTATAACAAGTATTTTCCACAAGTAACGTAGTAAAACACTTTTCACTTCACCAAAACACAGTGTGATTGTGGTTTGATGTGTGTCTCAGCCCACTCAGTGTTCATTTGTTCACCAGAGAGTTCAGCGTTAAATTTGATTTTTTTTGTATTTTATCTGTGAGTGTGTGTGTGTGTGTGTGTGTGTGTGTGTGTGTGTGTGTAGACTTTATCTGTTTTTGCTGTTTTTATTTGTAAAGTTCCTTGAATGTGTTAAATAGGGTGCCTTTGCAGAGTGTAGTGTATTCGTTTAAGACCTGTTTTCCTTCTCCAATTGCCTTCTGTATATGGAAATTTTCGTCAACATCGTTTGGTTGCAGGTGGCAAGTACCTGTAGTAATTAACACACAAGTGATCCAGAAAATTCATGCACATCAAATGAAAAGGTATTTACAAAAAGAAACGATCTGTTGTTTGAACTAAATCTGCACATAATTTTGTAATAATTTAACAAAAATGTTCACATTTCAGACTAAATAAAATCGAAAACCCACTGATGACGGCAAAATGGTGCCGAAACATGATTGGTTACTGCGAAAAAACGGTGTTTCGCATAACGTCCAACAACTTTTAACTGCAAACACGGCCAATACAAGGAGCTGCAAATCAAAATATGATGAATGGGATTTAAATTCAGGGTGACGGGATATCAATGATAACACTCCTGTATAGCTTTCCTATCCTGATTTAAAGTGAAGAGCAATTACAGGATGTACTGAATGGAATGAGCAGTCCAACGAGTACAGAGAATGGTTTGAGGGCAAGTCGAAGAAAGACGAATGTAATTAAAAATAGAAGATATGAGAACAGTAAGAAACCTATCAAAATTTCTGATCAATAAATAGACGAAGTAAAGAAAGACTGCTGCGTACATAGCAAAATAACCCATAATGGGCGGACTAACCCTGGCAAAAATGGGCACTTCTCGCCAAGAGAAGCCTACTAATATCAAATGTGGTCTGAGAACGTACGTTTGGAACACAGCATTGTTTGGTAGTGATACATGAACTGCGGGAAAACCGGAACAGACGAGAATCGAAACATTTGAGATGTGGTGCTTCAGGAAAATTAGATGAACTGATAAGGTAAGGAATGAGAAGGTTCTCTGGAGATTCAGCGAGGATACTGATACTGATAAGAAGAACTTACAAAATGATAGGAAACTTGTTAAGACATCAGGGGATCACTTCCAAGGTACTAGAGGGAGGTGCAGAAGGCAAAAGCTGTAGAGCAAGACAGAGATTGGAATACATCCAGCAACTAATTGAGGACGAAGGTTGCAAGTGCTATTCTGAGGTGCAGAGATTGGCACAGGAGTGGATTTCGTGGCAAGCCCCATCAGACGAATAGAAGATTGATGAATAAGAAATCTCAACTGTACTAGGCCAATTCTGATAAACTGGATTACTTCGTCAGTGTCCGTGTCACGAGTGTTACCACTGAAATTATCATATCCCGGATTAAAGCTGTTGTCATGACGTCTTTCTTTGCGTCTGTTCATATGGCTATTGTAATTCTAATGGTTACTGTTGTAGTTACCGTTCTGTCGATCTCCACAAGCACTCTGATTTGCACGGTCTTTGTGTCCCGAATTAAAATTGTGTCGCTGGCCACGAAATTTGCAGGCTATGCGTTCTCATGAATTAGGTCTATGGAATATAATACTGAGAAGATTTCCTCCAAGTTATATTCCAGCAAGCTGAAAGCAAGGGGAAACTACAGCCGTAATTTTTCCAGGGGGCATGCAGCTTTATTGTATGGTTAAATGATGATGGCGTCCTCTTGGGTAAAACATTCCGGAGGTAAAATAGTCCCCCATTCGAATCTCCGGGCGGGGACTACTCAAGAGGATGTCATTATCAGGAGAAAGAAAACTGGCGTTCTACGAATCGGAGCGTGGAATGTCAGATCCCTTAATCGGGCAGGTAGGTTAGAAAATTTAAAAAAGGAATTGGATAGGTTAAAGTTAGATATAGTGGGAATTTGTGAAGTTCGGTGGCAGGAGGAACAAGACTTCCGGTCAGGTGACTACAGGGTTATAAACACAAAACCAAACAGGGGTAATGCAGGAGTAGGTTTAATAATGAATAGGAAAATAGGAATGCGGGTAAGCTACTACAAACAGCATAGTGACCGCATTATTGTGGCCAAGATAGATACGAAGCCCACACCTACTACAGTAGTACAAGTTTATGTGCCAACTAGCTCTGCAGATGACGAAGAAATTGAAGAAATGGTGATATAAAAGAAATTATTCAGATAGTGAAGGGAGACGAAAATGTAATAGTCATGGGTGACTGGAATTCGTCAGTAGGAAAAGGGAGAGAAGGAAACGTAGTAGGTGAATATGGATTGGGGCTAAGAAAGGAAAGAGGAAGCCGCCTGGTAGAATTTTGCACAGAGCATAACTTAATCATAGCTAACACTTGGTTAAAGAATCATGAAAGAAGGTTGTATACATGGAAGAAGCCTGGAGATACTGACAGGTTTCAGATAGTTATATAATGGTAAGACAGAGCTTTAGGAACCAGTTTTTAAATTGTAAGACATTTACAGGGGCAGATGTGGACTCTGACCACAATCTATTGGTTATGAACTGTAGATTACAACTGAAGAAACTACAAAAAGGTGGTAAATTAAGGATATGAAACCTGGATAAACTGACTAAACCAGAGATTGTACAGAGATTCAGGGAGAGCGTAAGGCAACAATTGACAAGAATGGGGCAAAGAAATACAGTAGCAGAAAAATTGGTAGCTTTGAGGGATGAAGTAGTGAAGGCAGCAGAGGATCAAGTAGGTAAAAAGACGAGGGCTAGTAGAAATCCCTGGGTAACAGAAGAAATATTGAATTTTATTGATGAAAGGTGAAAATATAAAAAAGCAGTAAACGAAGCAGGCAAAAAGGAATACAAAGGTCTCAAAAATGAGATCGACAGGAAGTGCAAAATGGCTAAGCAGGGATGGCTAAAGGACAAATGTAAGGATGTAGAGGCTTATCTCACGAGGGGTAAGATAGATACTGCCTACAGGAAAATTAAAGAGACCTTTGGAGAAAAGAGAACCACTTGTATGAATATCAAGAGCCCAGATGGAAACCCAGTTCTAAGCAAAGAAGGGAAAGCAGAAAGGTGGAAGGATTATATAGAGAGTCAATACAAGGGCGATGTACTTGAGGACAATATTATGGAAATGGAAGAGGATGTAGATGAAGATGAAATGGGTGATATGATACTGCGTGAAGAGTTTGACAGAGCACTGAAAGACCAGTGTCGAAACAATGCCCCGGGAATAGACACCATTCCATTAGAACTACTGACAGCCTTGGGAGAGCCAGTCCTGACAAAACTCTACCATCTGGCGAGCAAGATGTATGAGACAGGCGAAATACCCTCAGACTTCAAGAACAATATAATAATTCCAATCCCAAAGAAAGCAGGTGTTTGCAGATGTGAAACTTACCGAACTATCAGTTTAATAAGTCACGGCTGCAAAATACTTACACGAATTCCTTACAGACGAATGGAAAAACTAGTAGAAGCCGACCTTGGGGAAGATCAGTTTGGATTCCGTAGAAATATCGGAACACGTGAGGCAATACTGACCCTACGACTTATCTTAGAAGCCAGATTAAGGAAAGGCAAACCTACGTTTCTAGCATTTGTAGACTTACAGAAAGCTTTTGACAATGTTGACTGGAATATTCTATTTCAAATTCTGAAGGTGGCAGGGGTAAAATCAGGGAGCGAAAAGCTATTTGCAATTTGTACAGAAACCAGATGGCCGTTATAAGAGTCGAGGGAAGCAGTGGTAGGGAAGGGAGTGAGACAGGGTTGTAGCCTCTCCCCGATGTTATTCAATCTGTATATTGAGCAAGCAGTAAAGGAAACAAAAGAAAATTTCGGAGTAGGTAGTAAAAACTTCGAGGTTCGCCGATGACGTTGTAATTCTGTCAGAGATAGCAAAGGACTTGTAAGAGCAGCTGAATGGAATGGACAGTGTCTTGAAAGGAGGGTATAAGATGAACATCAACAAAAGCAAAACAAGGATAATGGAATGTAGTCAAAGTAAGTCGGGTGATGCTGAGGGAATTAGATTAGGAAATGAGACACTTAAAGTAGTAAAGGAGTTTTGCTATTTGGGGAGCAAAATAACTGATGATGGTCGAAGTAGAGAGGATATAAAATTTAGACTGGCAATGGCAAGGAAAGCATTTCTGAAGAAGAGAAATTTGTTAACTTCGAGTTTAGATGTAAGTGTGAGGAAGGCGTTTCTGAAAATATTTGTATGCAGTGTAGCCATGAATGGAAGTGAAACATGGACGATAAATAGTTTGGACAAGAAGAGAATAGAAGCTTTCGAAATGTGGTGCTACAGAAGAATGCTGAAGATTAGATGGGTAGATCACATAACTAATGAGGAAGTACTGAATAGGTTTGGGAAGAAGAGAAGTTTGTGACACAGCTTGACTAGAAGAAGAGATCGGTTGGTAGGACATGTTCTGAGGCATCAAGGGATCACCAATTTGGTATTGGAGGGCAGCGTGTAGGGTAAAAATCGTAGAGGGAGACCAAGAGATGAATACACCAAACAGATACAGAAGGATGTAGGTTGCAGTAGGTACTGGGAGATGAAGAAGCTTGCACGGGATAGAGTAGCATGGAGAGCTGCATCAAACCAGTCTGAGGACTGAAGACCACAACATATTCCAGCACCGTAATAAGATTTGCTCTTATGTGGACGGGTAGCTTAGCTTTTAAAACCTGTAAAACTCCCGGTGTGTCATTGAATTATTGGATTATCCTTGTAACTGTTTATTTTTTTAATATTTCTCTAAGCATCCTAGATTTATTTATACATTATTTTCAGATCTCCAAGTATAAATCTCTTCTAAGAATTGCTGCCTTTGATGTTTACATTGCACTCGCAGCGTTTTATCTGTCTCTACCACCATGCAATCCACCCTCGTGGATAAATCGTGGACAGTTACAGTTAAAGCAAATTTCGTTACCCTCGGTGGAGAGGTTTCGGTAAATTACGCGCTGAAGCATTTTTCTTTGAAGCGGCCTTTTTTATTTCAGAAGCGATAGCGTTCTGATTTCGAGTCATTGTATCCTTAATTTGTGACAATTTTGTCAATTTATATAGTATAGTCGGTTGATTCTGTGTCACCGTCTCCTGATTTTCGGCTATTTTAATCAACACATATGACATTTAGTTGTTTCTGGAATTTTTGCGACATTTTTGTCAAAACGACATTCCGTTCATCACTAATGACATAGCTTCTTCTCCGTGGTTATCGTAATAGGCAGGTTAAGATTTTGCTCGATTCCATTCCCATTCTCTGACAAGGGAACTGTCCAATACGACATGTCGAACCTTGTCTGAAATTTTTTGTATAGGAAGAATAAACCGAGAGAAACACAATTTTGACTACTAGGAGACACTCCAAGTAATTAAAAAAATTTGAAATTTTCCAAAAGTGGGCAAAAATCCTCGGTTGATGGCATGTATGTAAACGGATAACACGGCACAGCGCGATAGTGATGTGTGAAAGCTATTTCAGTTTCCATTGATAGTTTCTCTGACAATCGTTCGCACTTACTTTTCATGTGAATTTACAACTCATTTAATATCCATAACAATCAGCAGTTCCCTTGGATTATCGCTGTTAACAACGGAGATATAATTGAGTTAATTGTCATTGTATTCTCACTATATAGGCTAGCTAATTGCATTTGTCTTTGTGCAGCTTCCTGAGTCTCATAGTAGTGTGGAATTTAATGAGTATTGTCAACCTTGCAAACATGAAACATGAAGAGCGTGGTATGTAATATGTATCATCTACTTCTTCTGAAGACCTACACATGTGTTGTTTACTAGTTAATTTCTTTGGCTTTCGTTGGAATTACGTCAACATTTCGTTAGATGTTGTGGAAACATTAGAAGAGATAGTAACTGACGATTTCACGAATTCTAGTTTGAACGACGACTGTTGTACTGAACAGTTCTTAGCCGAAGAAAAGATATATGGTAATAACTTCCATTGTCAAAGAAATGGCAGCAAATTTCTTGGTTAAACGCTTAAACGTAAGCAATGTGCAAAGCTGGTGCCGTTTCATTAAGTCACAACCTGAACTCCACACATGTAACAGAGATTTATAGGAAGTACGAAATAGACGCCAAAATGAAATTTTGTGAAAGGAAAACTATTCGAAAGATGTAGAACTGCTCGAGAGAGTCACTGCACCATTGCTGAAGGACATTTACGTGACTGGGCCCTTCGAACTTCAAGTGAAAGTAACATTATTAACTTCCAGGTTTCTTCACCAAGTCAAACTCATACAGGGAGGTATACGGAAATGAAAGTAGGAAAATTACGAAGTTTACCCGGGTTACCGGGTTCGATTCCCGGCGGGGTCAGAGATTTTCTCTGCCTCGTGATGACTGGGTGTTGTGTGATGTCCTTAGGTTAGTTAGGTTTAAGTAGTTCTAAGTTCTAGGGGACTGATGACCATAGCTGTTAAGTCCCATAGTGCTCAGAGCCATTTGAACCATTTTGCTGCCACCCTGTACCCGCAGGATGCCGTTAGTGTACCCAAGCTGTCTGCATCTAGTGTAGTCCATGGAATAGTGCAAACGTGTTTAGATGTCTGCGATCGTGTAACTCAGACGTAACGTGGGGATCAGCCCAGTATTCACTTAGCGGGATGTGGAAAACAGCGTAAAAACCATATCCAGGAAGGCCGGCACACTTGCCAACGTTGGTGATCCACAGAGCGGATTCGATCCGGGTCTGGCGTGCCTACCCGAGTACAGAAAGCAGTGCCCTCGGCTAACCTGGCGGGTATGACACAGTTTTGTTCCGATTTTGCAAAATGCTGTTACGAGCTTGGATCAGTTACTGAAGTAACGCCATCAGTTAGCGCAACATGTAAATACGGCCTCAGTTACTTTTATTTATGTTGGCGTTGCATCGTATCATGCATCAACGGTGATAGCAACTTTTAGATCTAGCGCCATCATTCGGGAAAATACCAGACTTATCCATAAGTAGCAGGCTGGAACTACTTAAGCAGCACCATGAGCAAGAATTGGGTAGTTCCCATCTGGGTAGTGATCTGATAAGACTATTATTTCTAAACGTAATGCGAACAACGAGTGCAAGTTAGTAATGTTTGAAGCCTCTATTGCGAGTATATAGGACGAAAAGTGTATAGTGGCGTGTACTTTGATGACTTGAGTGTTTCTGTCGACTGCTTACCGTCCGATAACCTTATCATAGCTTACGAAAAAGCCTAGGGATAGAAAGAGACAGTGTCACACAAAATACTATCCAAAAGAGTGGTCTTTTAAGACTGCAAAGTTTTGTCTAGACACTCTAAGACATCTGCAGATTCCGTTAGATAAATTAATCGCTCTTTGTGGATACACTACCAATACCAACTTCGGAGAGCTTAATAGACTCGACCAGCGGAATGTGTTTCACCAAATTAAAGAAGAACTAGAAAAAAATTTAGAAGTAACTAGTTACCATACTCATATTCTCCACAAAACTATATCAAGCGCTGCTGGAGTCTAAACTGTCGACATTGAAATAATGGTCCAAAAATATTTAATTACTTTTCAATATACACGGTAAGGACAGAGAAGCTGAAAGAGTTCTGCTTATACATTGCTGTATTTCATCAGACTCTTCTCTATTACTCAAAAACAAGATGCCTGTCACTGGTGCCCGCAGCTGAGAGAATTCTTAAGCTTTGCATTCCATTAAAACAATTTTTTGACTTTGAAGACAGTCCACCTAAAATAATTTAAGATTTTTTCAGTAGTCAGATCACTTAAATTTCTGCTGTCAAGCTTGGCTTTGTTGGGAAAAATACAAAAATCACGGAGAAGAACAAACAATTAATAACTGCAATAAGAGATATATTAATCGACACTCAAAGATGTCTGTCTGGTACTGACCGCCGCGGGTTTCGAATCCGCGCCAGACGGCATGAAACTCGATGACCACTAGAGGTCTCTGCAGCAGTCGCTCCATAAACCATGGATGCGTGTGCTCCTGGCCCGAGTCTAGTGTGAGGAAGGCACTGTGGAGCACGTGGTCCCAGCGGCCAATAGCGACATACCCTGTCGTGTACTTAGGCGGCTGTTTGTCGCTTAGTGAATGTTCCTTCACACACGTGAATGGGACACACTACGACGCCACCAGCAACTCCAACGACACGTCCGAAACTTGCTCGAGGCCAAGAAACGCCGGGACTGGCGACAGACATGCACCCTTCTTAATGCTACCCTATCTATCAACTCATCTAAGTACTGGTCAGCCTTCCGCCACCTTACCGGTTGTAAACCAGGCCCCTACTACCCTCTCCTTCATGATGACCACCCCTTTCCTGATAACCTCAGTAAGGATAACCACTTTGCTCCGTACTTCTCCAATATCTTTACCCTCCCTGACGATCCCCAGTTCGATTACTCCCTCTTCCCTGATGTCCGCGATCGAACTGACACCTCTGCCCCTCCACTCGCTCCTGGCTTCCAATACTTGGACAACATGACACACCGAACTCAATGCTCCGATCACTACTCAAGATATCATATATACACTCCACATGAAATGCAACACCGCTCACGGTCACGACTGTGTTACCTATTGTCACCACCGTGAAGCCCCTGCCTCCTTTCTCTCCACCCTGGCCAGACTCTATAATGTGGTCTTGTCCACCAGCTTCTATCCCAACCAGTGGAAAACCTTCCTTATCCTGATGTTCCTCAAACCTGTCAAACCGCCATCTGCTGTCTCCTCCTACCATCCCATCAGCCTTACCTCAGTCTTCTGCAAGGTCCTGGAATACAACCTCACCCGACACACCCTCCAGCATCACCACCAACTCCGCCTCCTTCCCGCTACCCAATGTGGTTTTTGACCGTCCTTCTTTGCCAATGACCTTCTCGTTCCCTCACTCACCTCCTCTCTGAACAACTCAACTCCCGTCGCTCTGCCATCTTCCTCTCCCTTGACCTTGAACGTGCCTACGACCGTGTACGGCATTCCAGTCTCCTCTTCAAGCTCCAAACCTTCGCCCTTCCTATTAACAACGTCTGTCTGATCGCCTCCTTTCTTTCCCACCGTCCTTCCTATGTCACCAACCATAAAACGGTTTCCTACACCTTCTACGCCTCTGCCAGTGTACCCCAAGGTTCCGTACTCTCCCCCCTTCTCTATCTCCTGTACATGGTGGACATGCTGCTGCCTTCACCTCCCTTACACCTCCTCCAGCACGCTGATGACAAAGCCTTCCTTGCCCTCGCCCCCACCCTTCAATGCTCCCAGCACCTTCTACAGTCCTATTTCACTGGTTCACCACTTGGTGTAATCAGTGGCTGCTGAAGGGCAATCCTTCCGACTCAGGCGATGATTGTAGGCTAAACCAAACCTTCCTTCCGTCTACGCGATTTCTATCTCACTATCTATGGCCATCTTATCAACCTCAACCACGCCCTCACGTACCTTGGCGTCACCTTTGACCATCACGTCTCCCGGATCCCTCATCTCCTGGCAATCCAAGCCAAGGCAAGCTCCCGACTCCCCCTCCTCAAGCTCCTTTCTGGCCGCACATGTGGTCTGGACCCCTCCTGCGTCCTCCACACCTATAAATCCCTTATCTGCCCTATCCTCTGCTATGCCCATACTGACTGCATCGCCGCCGCTCCTACCTTCTACAAATCCCTTCAAATCTTTGAACACAATGCACTCTGCCTCGCCTATCACATCTGCCTCCCCTCCTCCATGTGGATCCTGTATGACTTAATTCCGTTCCGAAACCACCTCCTTTTCTTCAAACAGATACGGATCCTTTACACCTCCTGCAAACTTGATGCTCCTCACCCGCTTGTCTCTCCCATCCTTTGCCATGCCCGTCTGCTGCCATGCCTGTACTCCCACATCCCACCAGCTCTCCATCTCTCCACAATCCATACCCTTGCCCAAGGTGGCTCCCGCCAACTCCCCCTCCTCCCCTTCATCTACCAACTTTGATCCTCCCCTTCCTCCCCCTGTGTTTTTCCTCCAGGGCACCCTCTCTCCCTTCTCTCTTTCTTCCTCCCTCCCCTTCCCCCCAGGCATCCAAAACCTCCCTACCCTTTCCCCTCCTCCTCCCTTCTGCTCTCCCATTGGCATAAACTCCCCCCCCCCTCTGCCTCCTACCCACACCTCTTCCCATTGGATGGTCCCCAGCTTTGTGCATTGATAGTGCATCTCCATGCGCCGTTTTTTATTCAAATAGTGCTCCCATGAATGGCTTCATTCATTTTACTATGTCTGTCTCCCATTTTTGTCCACCATGTTTGTTTGTTTTTCTATCTTTCTGTTGTCTGTATATGTTCCCTGTGGCTGAAGAGTGGCATACATAGGCCGCTGCCGGCCAAATTTTATTGCAAAGGTTTCAAAATGGCAATAAAGGAAAAAAAAGCTCAGCGAGTCAGTCTGGTATTCGCGTTGAATCGCTTGATACCTTGCTTACAGACATTGTGTTTATGTTGTGTGTGCTTACTTCCTGTTTACGAGTGGACGTTGTTTTGATTCAAAATGTTCAAATGTGTGTGAAATCTTATGGGACTTAACTGCTAAGGTCATCAGTCCCTAAGCTTACACACTACTTAACCTAAATTATCCTAAGGACAAAAGGACAAATAAACACAACCATGCCTGAGGGAGGATTAGAACCTCCGCCAGGACAAGCCGTACAGTCCATGAGTGCAGCACCTTGACTGCCTTAGCCGCCATCATCAGGTGAGAAAAGCAATGCTGCTCTCGCCGATATCTGGTTCCGCTCTTGTGATTTCATTCCCATTCCCATATGGGCAGGGGAGGGCTGTCAGCGGCACAATCTGCCGCTCTTCAGCCGAGTGACATGACATCTAAAACTAGAATAAAATGCTACATATATAAGGCGATAAAAAAGGGGAACATATAACAGAGTAAGGGGAGATAATGGAGGTAAAAATACACTGACAGACGTTCATGGGGGGACAGTTAAAAAAGTCACCATAAAGTTAAATAGTTGGCGATGCTTAAAACACACAGAAGACACTGAACGCA
Source organism: Schistocerca cancellata (assembly GCF_023864275.1). Taxonomy (NCBI): domain Eukaryota; kingdom Metazoa; phylum Arthropoda; class Insecta; order Orthoptera; family Acrididae; genus Schistocerca; species Schistocerca cancellata. The sequence goes on along the minus strand of NC_064628.1, from coordinate 116,280,981 downwards.
CATGCACAGGTGAAAAGTCGGCCACAGTGTTAAAAACACTCCAAAACAGCACACTTAAAACCCACTTGTAGCACACAAGGTGAAGTATAAAACTGCCAGGTGGGACCTGCCGAGGGAGAGGTCGGAGAGGATGGAAAAGGAGGGGGGAGCAAGGGGCAGCAGGGGAGGCGGCGGGATGAAGAGTGTAGGGGCGTCAGCAGGTACACGAAGAGGCAGGAGACTGGTGGGGTAGGAGATAACATCTTGGACCTACTGGTAACAAACAGACCCGAACTTTTCGACTCTGTAAGCGCAGAACAGGGAATCAGTGATCATAAGGCCGTTGCAGCATCCCTGAATATGGAAGTTAATAGGAATATAAAAAAAGGGCGGAAGGTTTATCTGTTTAGCAAGAGTAATAGAAGGCAGATTTCAGACTACCTAACAGATCAAAACGAAAATTTCTGTTCCGACACTGACAATGTTGAGTGTTTATGGAAAAAGTTCAAGGCAATCGTAAAATGCGTTTTAGACAGGTACGTGCCGAGTAAAACTGTGAGGGACGGGAAAAACCCACCGTGGTACAACAACAAAGTTAGGAAACTACTGTGAAAGCAAAGAGAGCTTCACTGCAAGTTTAAACGCAGTCAAAACCTCTCAGACAAACAGAAGCTAAACGATGTCAAAGTTAGCGTAAGAAGGGCTATGCGTGAAGCGTTCAGTGAATTCGAAAGTAAAATTCTATGTACCGACTTGACAGAAAATCCTAGGAAGTTCTGGTCTTACGTTAAATCAGTAAGTGGCTCGAAACAGCATATCCAGACACTCCGGGATGATGATGGCATTGAAACAGAGGATGACAAGCGTAAAGCTGAAATACTAAACACCTTTTTCCAAAGCTGTTTCACAGAGGAAGACCGCACTGCAGTTCCTTCTCTAAATCCTCGCACAAACGAAAAAATGGCTGACATCGAAATAAGTGTCCAAGGAATAGAAAAGCAACTGGAATCACTCAACAGAGGAAAGTCCACTGGACCTGACGGGATACCAATTCGATTCTACACAGAGTACGCGAAAGAACTTGCCCCCTTCTAACAGCCGTGTACCGCAAGACTCTAGAGGAACGGAAGGTTCCAAATGATTGGAAAAGAGCACAGGTAGTCCCAGTCTTCAAGAAGGGTCGTCGAGCAGATGCGCAAAACTATAGACCTATATCTCTGACGTCGATCTGTTGTAGAATTTTAGAACATGTTTTTTGCTCGAATATCATGTCGTTTTTGGAAACTGAGAATCTACTATGTAGGAATCAACATGGATTCCGGAAACAGCGATCGTGTGAGACCCAACTCGCTTTATTTGTTAATGAGACCCAGAAAATATTAGATACAGACTCCCAGGTAGATGCTATTTTTCTTGACTTCCGGAAGGCGTTCGATAAGGTTCCGCACTGTCGCCTGATAAACAAAGTAAGAGCCTACGGAATATCAGACCAGCTGTGTGGCTGGATTGAAGAGTTTTTAGCAAACAGAACACAGCATGTTGTTATCAACGGAGAGACGTCTACAGACGTTAAAGTAACCTCTGGTGTGCCACAGGGGAGTGTTATGGGACCATTGCTTTTCACAATATATATAAATGACCTAGTAGATAGTGTCGGAAGTTCCATGCGGCTTTTCGCGGATGATGCTGTAGTATACAGAGAAGTTGCAGCATTAGAAAATTGTAGCGAAATGCAGGAAGATCTGCAGCGGATAGGCACTTGGTGCAGGGAGTGGCAACTGACCCTTAACATAGACAAATGTAATGTATTGCGAATACATAGAAAGAAGGATCCTTTATTGTATGATTATATGATAGCGGAACAAACACTGGTAGCAGTTACTTCTGTAAAATATCTGGGAGTATGCGTGCAGAACGATTTGAAGTGGAATGATCATATAAAATTAATTGTTGGTAAGGCGGGTACCAGGTTGAGATTCATTGGGAGAGTCCTTGGAAAATGTAGTCCATCAACAAAGGAGGTGGCTTACAAAACACTCGTTCGACCTATACTTGAGTATTGCTCATCAGTGTGGGATCCGTACCAGATCGGGTTGACGGAGGAGATAGAGAAGATTCAAAGAAGAGCGGCGCGTTTCGTCACAGGGTTATTTGGTAACCGTGATAGCGTTACGGAGATGTTTAACAAACTCAAGTGGCAGACTCTGCAAGAGAGGCGCTCTGCATCGTGGTGTAGCTTGCTCGCCAGGTTTCGAGAGGGTGCGTTTCTGGATGAGGTATCGAATATATTGCTTCCCCCTACTTATACCTCCCGAGGAGATCACGAATGTAAAATTAGAGAGATTAGAGCGTGCACAGAGGCTTTCAGACAGTCGTTCTTCCCGCGAACCATACGCGACTGGAACAGGAAAGGGAGGTAATGACAGTGGCACGTAAAGTGCCCTCCGCCACACACCGTTGGGTGGCTTGCGGAGTATAAATGTAGATGTAGATGTAGATGTAGATGAAGAGGGAAGACAAGGCAGGAGGGAGTGCAGAGACACTGAAAGGGAGCAGAAGAGAGGGAGGTAGTAGGAGGGGGAAGCCACTCAGGAGAAGTGAGGGGGAATTCCACTCGCAAATGAGTGGACCTTTATATGCATCGGAAGTACAACAGCGTATGCGCTAGATACAATGTGCTCGCGCTCAGTCATTCCTCCTGCCCCTTGGCGCAAAAAGAGTTGCAGCGCCTACGGTGGTGAATGCTGTTGAAAACGATATATCGTTACAAATTCTTATTCATAGCCGGCCGATTCAGGTGCCGTTGTTTCTTCATGTCTGATAAAACAGGATTCCACGTTTTACTTGGCGTGTATCCATTATCACGATTAATGATATTATCTGCTTGTCTGATTTCAAGCCGCACAGGATTAGCTGAGCGATCTAAGGCGCTGCAGTCATGGACTGTGCGACTGGTCCCGGCGGAGGTTCGAGTCCTCCCTCAGGCATGGGTGTATGTGTTTGTCCTAAGGATAATTTAGGTTAAGTAGTGTGTAAGCTTAGGGACTGATGACCTTAGCAGTTACGTCCCATAAGGTTCCACACACACACTGATTTCAACAGATTCTTTTAAAACACAATGCCAATACCGAGAAGCATTTGCACTACTTGCGTCTTATTGTATAGCATCCTGTGTCCCTCTGAAAGGGAATTCTCAGCCACCGCAGATTTATCTGGTTGTAATAATCGCGTATGGCGATGATGTTCAATACACTTGTTATTGACGGTACGAATAGTTTGGCCAATGTAAATTTTCCCGCACTCACGCCGTATTTTGTAAACGGCAGACTTCCTCAAACCCAGATCATCTTTGACAGAGCCAAGAAGTTCTCGAATCTTAGATGGCGGCCGAAAAACATATCTTCAAAAGTCTACCTATCATACCGGACACATTCCCAGCACACGGAACAAAAACCATAGTCCTAAAGGTGTCTTCAGAAGGTTCAGGTACAGGTGCAAACTCAAAAGCACGTCGAATTTGTCGGTCCGTATAGCTGTTATTATTGAACACGTTCTTAAGATGTTAAAACAGTCTGTTGAAATCAAACTAGCAGATATTATTATCATTAATCGTGATAATGGATACCCGCTAAGTAAAACGTGGAATCCTCAGACATGAAGAAACAACGGCATCTTTATCGGCCGGCTATGAATAATCATTTGTAACGATATATCGTTTTAAACAGAATTCACTACCGGAGGCGCTGCAACTCTTTTTGCGCCAAGGGGCAAGAATGATAGAGCGCGTGCCCACTGTATCTAGCGCATGTGTTGTTATACTACCGATGCATATAAAGGTATAGTCATTTGCGAGTGGAATCAGTTATCGGCGAGAGCATCATAGCTTTTCGCACCTGATGATGGCGGCCAGGTGGACCGCTGATAGATTGTGCTCAGCTCATACTTTGATCCGGCTGGAAACCCGGCAAGAATTTGATATACTAATTCTCCGGAAAAGTCTACATAGTCAGTAGCTTTAACAGTTTTTGAAAAATACTTGCAATGCACCTTAGCAGCTTAAATCTTGATTGCATGTTTCTTTCGCTGTATTCTTCCCTCAGGAAAAAAAATGGTTCAAATGGCTCTGAGCACTATGCGACTTAATTTCTGAGGTCATCAGTCGCCTAGAACTTATAACTATTTAAACCTAACTTACCTAAGGACATCACACACACCCATGCCCGAGGCAGGATTCGAACCTGCGACCGTATCGGTCGCTCGACTCCAGACTGTAGCGCCGAGAACCGCACGGCCACTCCGACCGTAATAGGAAAAATTCAGGTTAACTTTCGACATGTTGCTCCCCCTGTGAGGTCGAGTTTCCACCATACCGTAAAACTACTTCCGGTCAGGTAAATCAAATGTCTGTTCTGCAAATACACTGAATATTAATTCTTAATAGCTTTCTAGGATCTAGTAACAACAATAGTTGCAGCTTCACACGCTTGGTACTAAAAATCAATCGAACTGAGTCTTAACTAATTGTTCTCAGCACGCGGAAGTTTTAAGCAAAAGTTACGAGAAGTTCGTCACTGAATGTAGCTCACACTCTCTCTACATACATCTGTTGATCTGGAATTTGATTTAACCTAGGTAGTTAATTGGTTGCAGGTTAGTCTGTAGGGATATTTGGATTTTACTTAATTTTTTACTCATCAGCCGTGTGACTGGTTTGATGCGGCCTGCCACGGGTTCTTCTCCTGTGCCAAACTTTTCATCTCAGAGGAGCACTGCCACCCACGATCTCAATTATTTGTTGGTTGTGTTTCAATCTCTGTTTTCCTCTATAGTCTTTGCCCACTATAGCTCCCTATTGTGCCATGGAAGCTATTCCCTAAGGCCTTGACACACGCCCTAGCATTCTGTTCCCTCCTCTTCTCAGTGTTTTGGATAAACTCTCTTTATTCAATCTTTCACATGTTTAGTGCTAGTACGTTTGTTTTGTTGGTACACGAAACAGAAACACGTGCATATTTGTTTAAGTATCAAATAATCACCTACAATTTACGTCTTGATTATCGGTCGGCACTTTACAACAGTGCTTGCCAGACACTACTATAAAATTACTAAAATTTCGATTAGCACGGGAGTAGCGAAATTTGTACTTCGTTTCCGAGTGCTGGTATTCAGTACGACATGAAACCCACTTTACCTTGCGGCAAGTGATGCTGGAAAACATTACTACATATTGTAGGTTTTTAATTTATTAATGCGAACGAATATATTTGACATTTCTAGCAGATTCCTATATCATCTCAATGGTTATTGGTCATAATAGCATCTATTAAATTCTAGCCTTCCAGATAAGATCACGAAATTGCGCATGAAATTTAAGTCTCTTAAATAATATATCGACGAGGATAAATAAATAGTTAACGCTTATAATTAATAGCAATTATTTACTGGTTTATTCTCAGTAAACTTACGTCACCCTACAAATCATTCCGCATAGCTACATTAAAATGCAAAGATAGGTTGAACTTTTGTCAAGGAATAATTCTGAGTCTCTAATATAAATAAAACCTTATCGATTCAGTAAGCTCCAATGCTGTAGTAAGGCCTAAGCAAAACCGATCACTGAAGTGAGCTTTCAAAGAAGTAACATCTATCGCAGAAATGAGTCCTACCCAGAAGGGGCACTGTTAAAGTGAGGGCTATGCCTTTTGTGTTGACTAATAGCGAGTAGAACGAAAATGACAACAATGTTGTTTGAATTACGTCCGCAAGCGTTTCTGGAATCTAATTCGAGCGACAGTCAATGGTTTACGAATAAGATTTACTCTAAATAAACTGATATGTTATAATATGTACAGGGAGTTTCATAGTTAACAGCTAAAACTGGCACAGGTGAAAGTATACGATGATAAAATTATGAACCTCCCAGTAAACATGCATCGTAAAAGAAATGAAATACTGCTTGAGAATGTTACATGTTACAGTTTACTATACACTTGTACATTTTAAGGAAGTATCCTACACGTCGACCACGCAGCTGGGCACAGTATGAAACGCGTCTCTGCAGTGCGTTACTAATTCTTTCAAACAACCGCAATCATCCAGCAAATCTTGACAAGACTATGCAGCTGTCTGCTCCTCAATAACAGTGTTGCACACGATTCTTTTGAGATGAACGCCGTAAAGCAAAATAATAAGACCAGTTGATTTTGGAGGCTCTGAACAGACCTGTCCATCTCGGACCATACTGACGAGTCATATGTCTTATATTAGCTGCAACGTGTTCCTGTCTACTGTCACGCATGGACATTCTCGTCTACCGTGGCGTATGGGGGAAAGTCTAGCCTAATTTGGTGGATACTTATCGAAAAAATTACATGTCAAACACATCTATGTTTGGAGATCATAGGGAGAGATCGGTGGCAGATAACCATTCTGTGACAGTGCTGAAGTGGTCCCTCCGTCTCATATTCCGAAGGCATAAATCTTGTGGTTAAAAGGTGCTCTCCGCAGCTCGGCCGTCGGGAAAGTGGAGATTAAGTCCCATAGTAAACGATGTCGACTGACTTCCTTTTGAAGAGAAACGGCTTAGGGAGCTGACGGAAAACGAACAGAAATTCTCTCAGTTGGCATGAGAGCATAGAGGCCATTAGCTGGCGTCGAACTCGTCCACCCTTATATAAATGCGTGATGTCTGTTGTTTCGGACACGCCGTGAGGCGTTCTGGGTTAGTCCGCACCGTTGCGATAAACATTGGTCCCGGGTGACACAGTGGTTAACGCGAATGACCAGTAAGCAGGAGGTCCCAGGCTAGAGTCCGGGTCCGGCACACATTTTTACTCGTCGCCGCTGATCACGTGTAATGTCCCGATGCAGCTGACATCGCTGATCCCTTTCATTTCCTTTCCGTCCCTTCACGTTCAGTTTACATGTAATCGTCCACTCCTGCCACAACGACACAGGGGCTGGCATTTGTGCCTATGGGTTGGCCTAAAGGCAGGTGTTGCCTTCTCGAAGAAGCTGAATGCGATATTTTTGCGTATTACGAAACGCCATCGACCTCAGCATGCAACATTGTCTTATTTATTTAGATGTGTATTCCCAATGTAAACATTTTGATTAAGTTCGCATCTAGTTGGTCTAAGATTTCACAAATGGCACAAAGAAAAAAAGAAAGGAACAATTCGCATCATCACGTTAGATTTTACAGTGTACTGTAAATTCGTACCTGCTGTCCTTGCATTTAGACGCTATACTGAAAAATTCATTGATTTACTAAATATTTCAAGCCCTTCCAGGCCGTCGACAAGAACGTAGTCACTGCTCCAGGTCTTTAGTTGTGTAAGCGAGAATGGTGTACACTTCATTTGAGATGACCTAAGAATCAAAAATCTAGAATATTGAGGTAACATGATCTTGGAGGGCAAGGTGGAGGCCCTCCTAGACGTACCCATGTTGCACCGTAGTGGCGAGTTAGGTGGTGCCTTACGTCGGCGGCAAGATTGTCAAATGGTTCAAATGGCTCTGAGCACTATGAGACTTAACTGCTGTGGTCATCAGTCCCCTAGAACGTAGAACTACTTAAACCTAACTAACCTAAGGACATCACACAAATCCATGCCCGAGGCAGGATTCGAACCTGCAACCGTAGCGGTCGCGCAGTTCCAGACTGTAGCACCTAGAACCGCTCGGCTACCCCGGCCGGCGGCAAGAGTGTCCAGTGACCCACAGGGCACCTACTATTTTCCCCAACTATGTACAATGGGTACAGTGGTCGACAAATATACGAGGGCAATTCAAAAAGTAACAGTAAACTATCAATATTAACTGCACTTAACATGTCAGGCATTTGAAACTTCCGGGGAAACTTAGATGCGTGCTTTAAGAACGTTCCTCCATTTGCCGACAGATGACATGACAAGCCGAATAGGAAATGCATTTAAAACAAGTATGACACGTCCCTAGTTGTGTGCACCGTAGAACAGCGAGCAGTGATACCATTTTTGTTTTCAGAGGGCGCAAAACCTCGGCATATCCATATCAGGATATTGGAAAAGTATTGGGATAGCTGTATTAGTGAGAGAAGAGTGTACGAGTGGGTAGATGCCTTAAAAGGTGGACGTACGTTAGTCATAGATGAACAACGCTCTGGTTGTCCCAGCATGGCCGTTACTGACGACAATGTGGGATGACGCCATAATTCGTGATAAACGGTGTATTTCTGTAAAAGATTTAGACAGTGAACTGAGTATCAGAGTCGGATCCTCTTATACCACTATAGTGAGGTTCTCCAGTAACATTTCTTGTTTACACGACGGGGTGCCTAGAATGCTCACAGGTGTATACAATATGATGCGTGTTCAGTGTGCCGCATCATTTCTGGCACGATATAAGGACACACATTCGTAACAAGTATCATCACAGGAGACACAATCTGGGTGTGAACAAAAACGCAAAAGACAGTCTTCAGAATGGCGACAAACATCTCCACCAACCAAGAAGAAATTCACGTCTCTGCCCTCTACTAGAAAGGTAGATTTGACCCTGTTCCACGATATGAATGGGCCGGTTTTCGAACACTAACACCAAAGGGGTGAAACTGTGAACTGTCGTCCGTCTAGTGATAGGTTGGAGAACGAGCTAAAGCCAGCAACACGGAGCCGTCTCAGAAGGCTTCTGTCTAGAGGCGTTGTTCTCATTCACGAATAAGTGCGTCCGCAAACCGCCACTGCAACTCTTGCCGTCATTCGGAGATAGGAGATTTAAGACTATACTGCATCCGTAACACAGTCCAAATCTCGCTTCTTCGGATTACCATGTGTATGGATCCCTGAAGGACACTCTCAGAGGATGACGATTTGAAAGTGATGAGAAGGATAAAGAAGAGGTGCACTCTTGGTTACGGACACTACCGAAAACCCTTTAATATAATGGAACAGAAAAGTTGGTGCAATGATGTGAGAAGTGTATCGAAAAGAGGGTAGCTGTGTTGAAAACTGAAATCCTTTTTTTACACTCCTGGAAATTGAAATAAGAACACCGTGAATCCATTGTCCCAGGAAGGGGAAACTTTATTGACACATTCCTGGGGTCAGATATATCACATGATCACACTGACAGAACCACAGGCACATAGACACAGGCAACAGAGCATGCACAATGTCGGCACTAGTACAGTGTATATCCACCTTTCGCAGCAATGCAGGCTGCTATTCTCCCATGGAGACGATCGTAGAGATGCTGGATGTAGTCCTGTGGAACGGCTTGCCATGCCATTTCCACCTGGCGCCTCAGTTGGACCAGCGTTCGTGCTGGACGTGCAGACCGCGTGAGACGACGCTTCATCCAGTCCCAAACATGCTCAATGGGGGACAGATCCGGAGATCTTGCTGACCAGGGTAGTTGACTTACACCTTCTAGAGCACGTTGGGTGGCACGGGATACATACGGACGTGCATTGTCCTGTTGGAACAGCAAGTTCCCTTGCCGGTCTAGGAATGGTAGAACGATGGGTTCGATGACGGTTTGGATGTATCGTGCACTATTCAGTGTCCCCTCGACGATCACCAGTGGTGTACGGCCAGTGTAGGAGATCGCTCCCCACACCATGATGCCGGGTGTTGGCCCTGTGTGCCTCGGTCGTATGCAGTCCTGATTGTGGCGCTCACCTGCACGGCGCCAAACACGCATACGACCATCATTGGCACCAAGGCAGAAGCGACTCTCATCGCTGAAGACGACACGTCTCCATTCGTCCCTCCATTCACGCCTGTCGCGACACCACTGGAGGCGGGCTGCACGATGTTGGGGCGTGAGCGGAAGACGGCCTAACGGTGTGCGGGACCGTAGCCCAGCTTCATGGAGACAGTTGCGAATGGTCCTCGTCGATACCCCAGGAGCAACAGTGTCCCTAATTTGCTGGGAAGTGGCGGTGCGGTCCCCTACGGCACTGCGTAGGATCCTACGGTCTTGGCGTGCATCCGTGCGTCGCTGCGGTCCGGCCCCAGGTCGACGGGCACGTGCACCTTCCGCCGACCACTGGCGACAACATCGATGTACTGTGGAGACCTCACGCCCCACGTGTTGAGCAATTCGGCGGTACGTCCACCCGGCCTCCCGCATGCCCACTATACGCCCTCGCTCAAAGTCCGTCAACTGCACATACGGTTCACGTCCACGCTGTCGCGGCATGCTACCACTGTTAAAGACTGCGATGGAGCTCCGTATGCCACGGCAAACTGGCTGACACTGACGGCGGCGGTGCACAAATGCTGCGCAGCTAGCGCCATTCGACGGCCAACACCGCGGTTACTGGTGTGTCCGCTGTGCCGTGCGTGTGGTCATTGCTTGTACAGCCCTCTCGCAGTGTCCGGAGCAAGTATGGTGGGTCTGACACACCGGTGTCAATGTGTTCGTTTTTCCATTTCCAGGAGTGTATCTGTAAGTGAAATTCCGGGTTGTTATAACTAAACTTTCCCTATTTAACACTTTATAACTCGGAAACTAATCACCGTACGAATACCAAACTTGGTAGCATTAATGTCCAGAGTACGGGGTGCATGATTTCAATGTGTCACAGCGCCACCTATGGCCACCAGGTGACGAGATTCATAGTCTCGCACACCTGACCATTTGCAGTCCACTGCCTGATGTGCAACATGAGCTTGGGCAACAGGAGCAGGGCATTACTGGTGAAGCTCCATATTATCAAAACAACAGTAATGCTGCAGCTGCACTTCGAGAATATCGACGGCTGAAGGTGTTACGGAAGGGTCCTCATTCTCCACCTGCTGTGCAGAGCATGATGATGAAGTTCGAATCAACTGGAGAACTGGACGTCGCTCCGGGAAGAGGCCGAAGACCGGTTGCACCACAGGTGGTTGATGAAATCGCTGTTGCTATGGCAGACAATGCTCCGCGCAACTACCGCTCGTCAGGCAGCGCGCGTGCTGTGTCACGACAGATGAACATCCCGTGGTTGACCGTACGGAAGGTCTTTCGAACCATTCTGAAAAGGTATCTGTACAAGGTCTATATCATACAGCAGCTTGCACCACGGAACGCACAATGACTTGTTGACTTTACTCTCCACTGTCTTGCAGGGATTTGTAACTTCTCCCTTCCTAATCGGCCTACTGGATTGTGATATAACTGACCTTGATCGCATATGCCCACTGAAATTTTACAGTGAATAAGGCTATCGTTACCAAAAGAAGATAACACCATTTAGTTGACGCAAAGTGTACCACACACTCTTCTAAAGGAAGAAACTATTATACACTTAATCTAAATCCTGATGGTAGCTTTGAAATGGGTGGAATATAGTTCAATCGCTTGCGAACCGCTCAGGTGGGCGGAAGGATACCACGCATTATTTACTACAAAAAAACACTGGCAATGCAAAGAAAACCCTGATTAACTAAAAAAGGGAATAATTAAATGGTCGCAAGCCCGTTCGGACAATGAATTTCCAGAATCTTAAGAAAGGTAACAGCAAAGAAATTCAAGCAAATAATTACTGGCGTGGCAACAGAAGGATGTCACGTTTTTCCACAGCACAACAGTTCACGAGAAAATAAATGAATCAGAAAGCACTGAGTTGGCAGTTACTTCTTCTGAAGTACTACATTTTGAAAGTAAAGCTAAATGGAGATACTGGTTAAATAAATGACTGGATTGCGATATAATTGACCGTGATCACACATGCTTAATTAAATCTTACACTGTGTAAGGCTTTCCTTACCGAAGGAAAATAGCGCCATTTACACTCCTGGAAATGGAAAAAAGAACACATTGACACCGGTGTGTCAGACCCACCATACTTGCTCCGGACACTGCGAGAGGTCTGTACAAGCAATGATCACACGCACGGCACAGCGGACACACCAGGAACCGCGGTGTTGGCCGTCGAATGGCGCTAGCTGCGCAGCATTTGTGCACCGCCGCCGTCAGTGTCAGCCAGTTTGCCGTGGCATACGGAGCTCCATCGCAGTCTTTAACACTGGTAGCATGCCGCGACAGCGTGGACGTGAACCGTATGTGCAGTTGACGGACTTTGAGCGAGGGCATATAGTGGGCATGCGGGAGGCCGGGTGGACGTACCGCCGAATTGCTCAACACGTGGGGCGTGAGGTCTCCACAGTACATCGATGTTGTCGCCAGTGGTCGGCGGAAGGTGCACGTGCCCGTCGACCTGGGACCGGACCGCAGCGACGCACGGATGCACGCCAAGATCGTAGGATCCTACGCAGTGCCGTAGGGGACCGCACCGCCACTTCCCAGCAAATTAGGGACACTGTTGCTCCTGGGGTATCGGCGAGGACCATTCGCAACCGTCTCCATGAAGCTGGGCTACGGTCCCGCACACCGTTAGGCCGTCTTCCGCTCACGCCCCAACATCGTGCAGCCCGCCTCCAGTGTTGTCGCGACAGGCGTGAATGGAGGGACGAATGGAGACGTGTCGTCTTCAGCGATGAGAGTCGCTTCTGCCTTGGTGCCAATGATGGTCGTATGCGTGTTTGGCGCCGTGCAGGTGAGCGCCACAATCAGGACTGCATACGACCGAGGCACACAGGGCCAACACCCAGCATCATGGTGTGGGGAGCGATCTCCTACACTGGCCGTACACCACTGGTGATCGTCGAGGGGACACTGAATAGTGCACGGTACATCCAAACCGTCATCGAACCCATCGTTCTACCATTCCTAGACCGGCAAGGGAACTTGCTGTTCCAACAGGACAATGCACGTCCGCATGTATCCTGTGCCACCCAACGTGCTCTAGAAGGTGTAAGTCAACTACCCTGGCCAGCAAGATCTCCGGATCTGTCCCCCATTGAGGATGTTTGGGACTGGATGAAGCGTCGTCTCACGCGGTCTGCACGTCCAGCACGAACGCTGGTCCAACTGAGGCGCCAGGTGGAAATGGCATGGCAAGCCGTTCCACAGGACTACATCCAGCATCCCTACGATCGTCTCCATGGGAGAATAGCAGCCTGCATTGCTGCGAAAGGTGGATATACACTGTACTAGTGCCGACATTGTGCATGCTCTGTTGCCTGTGTCTATGTGCCTGTGGTTCTGTCAGTGTGATCATGTGATGTATCTGACCCCAGGAATGTGTCAATAAAGTTTCCCCTTCCTGGGACATGAATTCACGGTGTTCTTATTTCAATTTCCAGGAGTGTAGTTGGAGGAAAGTGTACAACACACTCTTCTAAAGGAAGAAACTATTCCACACTTATCTATATACTGATGGTGACTTTGAAATGGGTGGAATATTGTGCTCACGAACCGCAAAGAGGGAAAAAAGGATACCACACAATATTTACTACAAAAATCACTGATAATGCAAAGAAAAACCTGATTAGGTTAAAAAGGGGATAATTAAACGGTCGCCAGCCCGCTAGGACAATGAATCTCCAGAATCTTAAGAAAGGCAATGGCAAGGAAATTGAAGCAAATAGTCACTAGCCTGGCAACAGTAGGTTGTCACGGATTTCCACACCACAACAGTTCAAGAGAAAATAAATGAATCAGAAAGCACTGAGTTTGCAGTTACTTATTCTGTAAAACCAAATTTTGTAAGTAGAGTTAAGTGATGTTTCTGGTTAAATAAATGACTGGCTTAATGGGTGTTGGACGTCAAACGGGCTGACTTGGAGCATGAGAGGCACCACAGGACACTTTAATTTCCACTGTCTATACTTTTACAAATAAATTCATAAAACTTTCTCAGCATCACCAGGAAGGATTCGGGATTCACACTCATAGCAGTGGAAGTTCGAAAACGTAATAAAATAAATTTTTACGTGTGAAGTTACATCATCTTTTGACTTGCTATTGGCTGCATTTGTTACTATAAGAACACATCTCTTCATAAGTAAGACAGTTTCTTCGGTGAATTTTGCACAGCGTACAATCCATACTTACGGTGTATGAAACTCTAGAATTTATTTAATTTATGAAAAACTGAATGAACTGTTACATTTTAAACTTCATGTTTAGAAAAAATTCCAAATTTATAGTTATTTATCTCAATTTTTACGACAGTTTTTAATAGATTTGGAAAGTTCTAGCGTGTCATACACCTTTAAATATGGTTTGGATGCTGTGGAAAATTCATCGAAGAAACTCTCCTATTTATGAAGAAAAGTTTACCTATAGCAACAAATGCAGTCAATAGTTAGTGAAAAATGATGAAATTTCACATGTAAAAAAAACTTTATTGTGGCATTTTTTTGAACTTCCACTGCTATGAGTGTGAATCCTGAATCTTTCGTGGTCATGTTGAGAAAGTTTTATGAATTTATTCGTAAAAGTATAGACAGTGGAACTTAAAATGTCCTGTGGTGCCTCTCCTGCGCAAAGTCGGCCCATTTGAGTCCTACCCCCCTTAAATTAAATTTGGTTATGTTAAAAAAATGACTTTCAGTAATCTCAGTGTAACGTAATGCAGAACTGAGAAAAAGCTTACCAATTTTCTTTTTATTGTTGAATGATTGGAGTGAATTTACTTTAAGCAAATGAGCAATCGATTTTACTTTTAATATCACAGCAATAAGACACATACCAAGCCAGCATAAGTCACTCGCTAAGATAAATACAGAATAAATGAAACTGCGCACTTTTAATTTGTGCTGTGTCATTAGTTATTAGTTTTGCCAGTGAAATTTTACCATATTTTAAGTAAGTGAAGTTAATACTAAATTTTGCAAACTAGTTTAGCCAAAAAATGTTCAAATGTGTGTGAAATCTTATGGGACTTAACTGCTAAGGACTGATGACCTCAGTCCCTACCGAGCGGGGTGGCGCAGTGGTTAGACACTGGACTCGCGTTCGGGAGGACGACGGTTCAATCCCGCGCCTGGCCATCCTGATTTAGGTTTTCCGTGATTTCCCTAAATCACTCCAGGCAAATGCCGGGATGGTTCCTCTGAAAGGGCACGGCCGGCTTCCTTCCCTAATCCGATGAGACAGATGACCACACTGTCTGGTCTCCTTCCCCAAACCAACCAACCAACCATCAGTCCCTAAGCTTACACACTACTTAACATAAATTATTCTAAGGACAAACACATACCCATGCCCGAGGGAGGACTCGAACCTCCGTCGGGACCAGCCCCACAGTCCATGACTGCAGCGCCTTACACCGCTCGAGTAATCCTGCGCGGCTTAGTTTAGCCTCTGTTATGCAATACAATAATGAGCAGTTACTACGGAAGAAAATTTTGCCGGCCGGGGTGGCCAAGCAGTTCTAGGCGCTACAGTCTAGGACCGCGCGACCACTGCGGTCGCAGGTTCGAATCTTGCCTCGGGCATGGATGTGTGTGATGTCCTTAGGTTAGTTAGGTTTAAGGAGTTCTACGTTCTAGGGGACTGATGACCTCAGATGTTAAGTCCCATAGTGCTCAGAGCCATTTGAACCACTTTTGAAGAACATTTAGACTGAAACTGGTCATTAACAAAGACACAAAACTGACAGTAAATAGTTAAACAATTTTCGTATTCTTTCTGTGGTATCCTGCCCTTCGTGTAATATAGGGTGAAGATGAAGCTGTTTTCTTGGATCGCTAGACGACAATTCAAGCAAATCGTATTAACTTTGCGTATTCGCAAATGTGTGTCGCATGCAAATGGCGATATTTAAATAATCAATGTCCTTCGGTACTTATAATTTCCATGCAAGCAAATCAATACTATTCGTAAGTTACTGCTGTAGTGTTTGTATGGCAGCTCGTCCTCCACTTCGCCTTCCACTGCGGCCGCGGCTGCGCTGTGCGGCGCTTACATTCTCTTCGTACAGCCGCCGCTCCTGTGTTGGTGTCGTCTTACCGCACTATTGGCGGACGTCGTCTCACAGCCCTCTCTGCTTTAACTTTCCAGGTCGACTTGCCGCCGCTTAATGTTGCGCCGGAACACTTACAGCACTCGGTGATCAGTTGGAATGGAAAAGGGGCCCTGCCTGGTAATAATGTCTGAGGACAATGACAACTCAGGTGCCATACAAGTTTTAACTATTGTAAATTAATATTCAGATCAGTCGCATATATTGTGAAATAACTGTACTTGGGTAAAGCGTCTACATTCCTGTATCTGTCGTTAACAGTCATACGATGTTGTAGCTGTGCGGACGACGAAGAATGTTGCCGACGACAATGCTGAGCTGCCGTTGTTGTTGCTGCTGCTGTTTGAGAACCCCGAGCCTTATCAAGAGCCAAGGATAGTTACGGGATAGGCAATGGAACTGCAGCATTCTCCGCCTCTCCACTGCTACCGTGTTCTTAATACTCGCGGATTAACGAATCGGGTGCGACTACACTGGCGCCATCGTAGCTGCACCCCGCGTCAGTAGGAGTTCCCAACAAACACTTTGTCATCACTTAAGCTGCTCTGCTTTCCTCTCTGCTCGCAACGCGACAGGGAGTCTCCATACACAAAGATAAACAACGTAACAGTTACTGCCATTTCGTCGTCCCTATCGATTGTTTTAAATAAAGTTCCCTTGGCTAATATCCAGCAATTTACAATTTTTTCATAATATTTACAATCAATTATGTACAGTCAGAAACAAATACACTACTATATCGATTACTGTAATACAGCTTACAGCTTCAGAATCAGAAGCAGAGTACAAGTTATCAACGGATATTAAACGGCGAAAATTTTTCGATGGCGCAGAAGGTATTTTTTCTGCATTTTCGGTGTTGCAGATTTAAGTTGACGAGGGCTGGCCCTGGACGATCCTATGGACAGAGAAGCTCATTTTTCTCTGACGGGTGAGGTGAACACGTAGAATGGCCGAGTGTGGGGATCTTCACCTCCAGCCATTGCGCATGAAGTTCCTCTTTGTGGTGAACGTGTCCCGGTAAGGTGTGGCTTGACGTCTACATTCATCATTCAACAATTCTTTTTAAAACTGGTTGGCGCTCAAAGGCCAAAGACGTGCAGTGTAACTGGTCAGCGCTATCACGATATGCTTCCACAGCATGTCGTACCCGCCCTACAGGAGAGAGACGCATTGAACTCAAAATAATAAATCTTATGGGGCTTAACTGCTAAGGTCATCAGTCCCTAAGCTTACACACTACTTAACCTAAATTATCCTAAGGACAAACACACATGCCCTTGCCCGAGGGAGGACTCGAACCTCCGCCGGGACCAACCGCACAGTCCATGACTGCAGCGCCCTAGACGGCACGGCTAACTCTGCGCGGCACGCATTGAACTCAATGGTTTGTAACGCCGGAAATGCATATCCTCCTATTTCCGTCTATTGTACTATAATTTTTTTTCCTTGGTTTGTTACCTCAAGATATGACATTTCTGTCTCTTTATATATTGTAATTGTTTTACTGTTTGTATATATATATATATATATATATTTATGCATTTATGTTGGTATGTTTTGAGAATATTATTTGTATTTATACGCTGGGTCTGGCCTAGAGAAAACTATGCTATCGAACGAATACATCGATAGGTCGTGTGGAGAACCTAAGTGTTTAGGATCTTAGGGAGTGTTAACTCTGCCGCGTGGAGCGCGGGCAGAGCACAGAGAGTCTGGCTGGGGTAGTGCAGTGGAGCAGGTGTGTTGTGTGACGCTCCCGCGAGTTGCCGCGCTTTCGGGGTTGGGCAGCATGTAATTGCGCTCGACTTGCTATGATAGTTTGTGACATGGTGTCGCGGACGGGAAGCATTAGCTGGCGCACATCAAGAGCCCGTTTCGCCTGGTGACCGGGTCGAGAAGGAGGCGCGCCAACATCCAGCTTCTGCAACAGCGACGGCCGACAACGATTGACTGTCGCCACCTCCTCGATCGACGGCTTCAAACCTTCAATCAACAAACAAGGAAGACTGGAAGCACGTAAAGTTTTAGAACTGCATGGCAGACCTCAGCTTTTAAAATTGTTCCATTTGCCTCGCAAAATTACAGCAACTTAGCATGAACCTTTGTTGCTCATTGTCCCAGTTGCATTACCAAGCAGGGTCCCTTCCTTTTCCGGAATGAACCCGAGTGTCGTTGAAATTCAAACGCCAGCATCATTTTATTTCACTGCTTTAATTTCAAAGTCCAGTTAAGGTATTCATAGCTGGCTACAGTATTTAGATTGCACAAGCACAAATTAAGAGTGCGAGTTTTGTTACCGTATTTTAGTTACCTGTGACTGCAGCTCAGCTTGGTACGTACTAAATGTTACTACTGTTACTTGCTCAGAATCATTTAATTCAAGTTCAAAGTTAAATCCCTTATTTCTAAATTGCGTAGATTCAAGTAGCTTTTGATATGATTGTTGAGGTAGTCCAAGACTAACCGTATTTTACTGAATTTCGATGTGCTTCGGAAAGAAAGCTCACTATTAACTTCAGTCACTAAATTAACTTTCGATTTTCCTGTTTTATTAATTCTTTTGCTAAATGAAGTCAGAGTGTAGCGAAATTTATTGCTTCTGACAAATTTTGTTTTCACACTGCACGTGTCAACCTTCAGTTGCCACGCTTCTAGTGCTAATTATATGTGTAATAACCTTTCTTTTTCAGTTACTATAGTAATTGTCCTTAGGACTGGCGACCATAATTTTCCCCAAATCTCAAATATCTAATTACTGCTAGTTGATTGTTAACGTAACAGCCGCACATTTACATTCTTTATTAACTTTACCCCTTTTCAAAATTAATTTCCACCAGTTTCATTAGCATTTATCCTTTCATTTAGATGTAACCCTTTCCTCCCTCTTTACCGACAAATTAACTTCGGTGATGATTGCTTTTCCCAAATTTCCATTAGGTACACGGAGTTTAATTTTTCACTGTCATTAAGGTCGATAAGTGAGGGGGAGGTTACAGGTTTTCAAGCAAGATGGGGCCCCGCTCGAGAAGTTCACCTGCTTCCCCGAAACACATTTGGAAACGATCGAATTATCAGCCGATCGTTTCCAAATGCTTGACCGCTACGATCACCTTATCTCACAACCTGTGATTTCCGGTTGTGGGGCTAACTACAGGGTTTACCAGGGGAGCATTCACACACGTTCTGTTCTGAGGCGCAGCGTATCAATCCTACGCTTTCAGACTCTTCTGGTTACTGATGAGCGCCATATTGAGCCTCTTTCGTTATGTAATGGTATCATACTTTAAAAGTGTTTCAACTGAAGAGATTCTGCATTATTTCTCTTCCCCATGTTCTTTACATTAATGCTAGAAAGTTTGGTCCTTGTACGGCAAACAGTTACCGTGTTACAACGTGTTAAATAGGAAAATTTTAAGTATTACCACACGGTGTACTCTTCGCAAAAGTAGTGTGCTGTTACTTCTTGAATCAGACTATTCATTTTTACTAACTAGGAGTACATCTCATCTCAAGGGGTGGCGATCCGTAACCGTAAGTTCGGAATTGTCTCTGAGACGTCTCTTTTACGAACCCACGACCACAGGAATGTTTCTATTATCTTATGTTTACACCAGTGCCACTTGTCCCTCTTAATTATTAGACATTCTGCATATGCGCTCGAATAGGCAATGTCGTAGTGTGAGACCCACTTACGACTTATCCACTGCCGCACATAGTAATTCAAATTACAGAATCTATTCTGAATCTGACCTACTACGTACTTTCGCAAAAGTTTTTCCGTCCTTAAGAAGACGGCATCGTCACATGCTACGTAGAGCCTACCAACACAGTAACTCTATGTAGCAGCTTCTCGCTACATTTTACGTTGTTCGAATGGCGACTGCAGAGGAAACTGATTTTGCTGCAATGCGTACAAATTGTGACTGACGCAAAGACCAAATAAAACGTTAAAAAAAGGAGCAGTCTCGTTACTAGGCCTGCTTGAAACCTAAATGACAGAATCGTCGACAAAAGCTGTTATCAGTGGAAGGTACTGATAGCGTATTTTGCCACCGCTGTTGGTTTACCAGGTGAGTGGGCAAGGAATTGAAGCGTATTGTCCTTGTCGGCTTTTGTCTGTTGCGATTCGTTTGATGTGCAGTATTCATCCACGACAAGGGACCGATTATTCCGTTTTAATTGGTACAATACCGGAACTGTAATATGTCGAACGTATAAATTGTACATTGGCGTTTAAAATTAGAAAAATAAAGTTGAATCAAGCACTCTGCAGCAGATGAAAATTGACTGCGGCAGAATACACTGCGGGACATTAATTAAACAATCAAAAAACAGTTAACATGGTATTGTCAGATGGCAGAAGAAGTCACTTCAAAGCAACGAGACGTGAAGTTGATGTCATCGCTTCTGTCATAAAACACTGATTCCATCGCATTTGTTTTATTATACCTCCAGCTGAGCAATCCTGTGTTGCCCGGGTATTTACTTCTTCCAGTCTTCTATTAGTCCACCTCCGTCATTCTATCTCTGACCATCCCCTCCTCCCTCTTCTCTATTATCCCCCTCCACCTGCCGTCACTCTGCACCCATTCCCCCTACCTCTGCTCACCTCCTCCTTACCACTCTGTCAATCTCCACCTGCCCCCCCCCCCCCCCTCCGCCGGCCGCGGTGTCAAGCGGTTCTAGGCGCGCAGTCCGGAACCGCGCGACTGCTACGGTCGCAGGTTCGAATCCTGCCTCGGGCATGGATGTGTGTGATGTCCTTAGTTATGCACGTCTGTCACCTCACCCCCCTTCTCTCCGTGCACATACTTCTCCACCCCTCTGTCCATCACAACGGTACTACCCCCACCCCCACCACAATAGGAGACTGGTGGATTTTTCACCCACAATTTTGGTTGACATAGATCCAGGGGCTTAGGAGATGTTGAACATGTGTGAATGTGATATATATTGCACACACTTATGTCTGACTCTCTGTTTTTTCACACCATACAACTCCAGTCAGGATGTTTAATTTATCTATAGTATCCAGTCGTGTGGTCTGATCTTACGTCCCGAAACAAGTAGTCAAAATTATTCATTCGCTTTATTGTTCATTCTCGTGATCTGGTTTACGCAACGAACATTGTAAATAAGAGCCAAATTGTACGTTATTGTTTTAAAAATATTTCAAGTCACCTGAAACAGTAAAACTACTAATACGTCGTTTTTGAACATTTTTACTTCACAGTTTTTCTTCTACAGTGGAGAATCTTATTCCCACAGTATTTTAGTACAAATAATAATTAATCTACATAGCAAATTTGTCTGAAATTCCTCCAGGTATTCCCGAAATATGCTTCAACGTCAATCCCTCTTCTTTGCCAACCCTGTGGGATGTAAGAGGTTCATAACCCCACACTGTTTCTTCCAGATAGCTACCAATAAACCCCGGATTCTTTAAAGAATCGAACACCCCCCCCCCCTCCCCCAACCATCCCGTCGTATAAAACAGCTTCAAACTTCTGATTACTTCTCAAATGTGCTAGTGTGTTAAATATTTGACGCTATGCATGTAAGCGAGGAAAAGTCTAAAAATTGTTTGAAGTTATGTTAAAAATTTCGTAGGAAGTCGGTAAGTCTCCTCATTATTAATCAGTGGATGAATATAGTCTGGGTAATTTGCACTTCGCTTTCAGCAAAAAATTTGTTTCTCACTCATCTCAGTGTTTATGACGCCTAATCTGCTTAACTATGTGTCGTACAATAATATAATTTTGCATGCACATTGAGTAGTATATGTTGATACTGTGTACAAAATTTGTTCCAAATATTTTTGTAGCAAGGAAGTAATAAATTAAAACACCATGTCTGATGTGGCAGTTTTACTGCACGAATAGTGAACTGCAGTAAGCGATAAACTTTCTCCTTTCATCAATTTGTGAGGACTGGCAGAGAGAAAAAGTTTCCTAAATGTTAGAAATTATGTGTAAAGTTTGTTGCAAGACGATAAGAGCTTTCATTCTCAGATACTGGATGAATACATTCTGGGCAGCTTCTCTTAGCACGTTACGCTTTTCTCCAACCCCACTTACCCACCCTCAATTTGAGAAAAGGTAAGTGGTTCCTATACCTATGTCACGTCAGCAAATTCAATCATCTGTTTGCGGTGAAAATAATTTCTAACAAAAATTTCCATCTTCCACTGTAACGGAAAACAGAAGAATAGAAATTTCTAATGATGTTTGTCACTCGAAAGCGTGCACACATACGGCTCTCTGCTGCTCGTATCCATACAGTTCTATCTCTGATGGCGCAAATGTGACTGTTACCACTAGAATTTATGTTTAAAAATGCAATGAGTGTTGGGACTTGCTCGTTAGCGGACATGTTAATCGCTTGTGCTTCATGAAAACTAAAGTCGATTCCAAACGGTCACAACATGCCGATGGAAATTATAGCAATATTTAATGTGCCTTTGCATCTAGAATACGAGGATAAACATACGTCTAAAAATAATCGAGCTCTCAGTAAGTTTCGACCGCTATGGTCGCAGGTTCGAATCCTGCCTCGGGCATGGATGTGTGTGATGTCCTTAGGTTAGTTAGGTTTAAGTAGTTCTAAGTTATAGGTTACTGATGATCTCAGATGACCATAGTGCTCAGAGCCATTTGAACCATTTTTTTGTAATCACTGCCTTATGTTCACAGATCGAGAAAAGTTTTGCATCATCCCGGTTCCCAGGACTCCTGAAGATAAACGTTGATCGTGGATGTTGTATCACAGACACGGTCCCTTTGCCTATTCAGAGATGTCACTAGACCCTCCCAAAGCTGTAAACAACCATGCATGAGCAGCGCCTATCAGACGGAGGGGGTCTTATAGCCGATGAGTTCCAGTCATTCCACCAGGAACGAGTTACACGGCTCGTATTGTCTGTAATTCAACCACGCCTAGACGGTCAATAGCGCGATTCGATCGCGTCAGCATTGTCACTTTGTGCCAGGAAGGGCTCTCAACAAGGGAAGTGTCCAGTCATCTAGGAGTGAACCAAAGCGATGTTGTTCGGACATGGAGGAGATACAGAGAGACAGTGCGGCGGCGCTGTTAATTCCGTCCCTCTCGGACGAACCTGCACCAACCTGTGAACATTGTCTCAGCAGATCATCAGTAATGAAGCCGAGCAAAACCTAATGTACTTAGACGTGAACCAGGTTGCAATTAAAGTCACTAATTTAAGTTTCGTGAGAAAGTTTTCACACGAAATTAAAGGTTGGAAACTTTGTCCTTAATTAATATATTCTTGAAACTTAGGTGAACAAGTATCACTGCCAAAGCCCGTGCTAGTCTTAAAACAGTCACTCACAATCCCTTTCACTCACATTAACAAGTTTATGGTGTTGCATTTCCCGAAGACGTAATAGCTACAAAAATTCGATTTGCTTTTGATTGAGAATGCTCGACAAATATTGAGTCTGTCGGTACCTAATGCAGTCACACTTTTTAGCCACTGACCTGCTCAATACGCCACGCCTAATTTATGTCTTTTCTCGTCACAAAATTCATTTAAAAATTCCGCAATTTCAACCCACCCATCGGAATAATTATTCCGTCACTTTACAACACTTTTGCTGAATGAAACACTGCTAGATCCGGTAACTTATCATTTCCATCGGAACTACTGCTACACACGTCCGAACTTTTTCTTGGCTAGGCTCCGACTCCTCTCTAGAATACTGTTAAGTCTTCTCTACCAGCAGAGAAAGGCGCGTGAAGAATATTGCTTTACCATTGGCAAATTTACTCAACAGCCAACAGAAAAACAACATTCTCACGCGTCAGTCCGCGCTTTTCGTCAATAACCAGTCGCAAAATAGTAAACCTAACGACTGCACTTTTTACCGACGTACTTATCTAATATGCTGCAGTTTTGTTTACGCATAAAGTTATTTACTATTGTTATTTATACCTGAATTAACATTCCTTTTACCATAAACTTACTTTACAAATCTATTCTACAAACGTCTCTTTGTCTACATACATACATCTTCGAAATGTTCCCCCACTAAATGCCACTACATAACTCGCTAAACTATTATATTCATATTAACCTTAAACCACGCTCACGCGTCATTCATACTGCTAAAACACATTTATAACACTTTACATACACAAGAAGACATAATAACACTTTATGAAAATACTAGAACAGTTTATGGAAAACATTCTATTACTTTAGTGCACTCTAGTGGGCACAATCGAAACTAAATCACAGTCCCCTATCCAATACTGTCCTCTATCAGCTGATACATAAACTACGTGCGCGTCCAGTCTCGCGTCACCATCTGTCACTATCCATCTCTGTGACACATCTCCCACTTAACCGCCTCCAAGGCCGGATCGGTATACGGCGCTACGCCTCACACACCCTATGATCATAAAATTTTATTCCAAAATTTTTAAAATTGTACTAATATCGATCCTGACTGAAAATTACAAAAATTTCACAAAATATTCACTTTCTTATACATTAAAATCACAAATCTCTTACTTCGGACTTGGCAGTCTTTAACTAACCTAGTCTAAAATCTTTAAAATCTTTTACAATAATCATCGCTTACTTGAAAACCTTTTTGGCAAATCTCTCAAAAACATTCCTAACTTTTTTAATAACGTTTTACATTTGCTTTTTGAATGTCTTTTTTCAGGCACAGCGTTTGGTTTCCTACTATTTAATAATAGTATGTTGTCCAATATTAAAAAAACTGCACATAACTCTCGCCTGTTTATCCCACACTTCTCCGCAAGTCTTGAGTATGGCACCTTGCATTGTAGCATCCATAACACATCTCCGTTCTCCACTTATTGGTCCCTCTATGGTTTACATGCATTGCTGTCCCTGAAACCATACTTCTGTCTAAGCCTACTTCCATTATATACATCCTAATATACAACTACTTATTGTATAGGAGATTATTTATATTTTTTACTATTTGGTTTAACTTGAATTCAAATGAAAGTAAATTAACAGAGTATTGCTTACTCAAATCAGCAAGATCAAATCTATTCGAAAATCTTTTCTAAAATTTACTGCTTTTTCAAAAACTTAATGAATTTAAAAGAACTAGTTGCTATTGCAAGCAAAGGTTATATTAATTTTTTCCTGTTTAACTTTCACTCACTTGAAAATATTTAATGGTAAAAAACACATTTCCTATAAAGCAATCATTTACAAACCTTTTTATAGTTTATAGTTACCACTTTTTATGTTGTCTCTTTTCATCACTTTTTCCTCATACTTTCACCACTATGTAACAGAAATCAAGAATTTTATTTACAAAATATACCTATATTCTCCACATTCATTCACACTCCACTTGTAAAACATGTTCTTCACCTGAATCTCCTTTACTAACTGCCCTTGTCATGTCCGGTTACTCTCATATTTGTAAATGTCACTCAGCCTTCAATCACAAACTGAGCCCCATCTCTCTGGCCACAAAACTTACTTCATCTTAATCCCATGACTCCATCTGACACCCACAAACACATCTTCCCTGATAGAGAAGAATATTACAGAAGATAGGTTCAGTTCAGAATGATTAGAAGAGGAGGACTGGCAATACCAAAAGAAAATGAAATAGCACTGCCAGTAACTTCAGCTCATGGTGTTCGTCAAACACCTAGCATTGCATGGGTTGCAAAGCCCCCTCAGGCCTCCAAGCTTAACTCACTTCTACCTCAGGACTAAGGTATCTTTTTAAATCAATAATATTTCTTTAACCCAATGGTCTCCCCGACTTCCAGCACACTCATCCATATGCATTTGGGTGTGGTTTTTCAGTTATTCTAAATGGACCCATATATTCATCAGTAAACTTTTTCATTTCTGCTGTAATCTTTTTTGATTTCTCCATTGTTTTAACTAATATCAATTCTCCAATTTGGAAACATGTCGGTGGAGCCTTAGCATCATGGCGTCTTTTACGTCCCAATGCTTTTTTTTCATAATGTTTTCTTTAGGAATTTTTGTCTTTTACACTCAGTGCCACGTCTACAATAACTGGAAACTCTACCAAGTCAAACAGCAAATTGTCTGGTCTTACCCTCCACATCAACTCACATGGAGCGAACTCTGTAGCCTCATGCTTTACATTATTGATGACATTCTCAAAATATTCTATATACTGTGCCCATGCCGTATGTTTTCTATGACAATAAGTACGACACAACATTTTCAACTCCTTCATAATTCTTTCGCACGTTTCCTTGCAGAAAATACTATGAAATCTTTATGTGCTCAATATTCCTGCTTTCTAAACATTCCTTAATTTTTTTGGAGACAAACTGCGGACCATTGTCAAACAAGATAGCTTTTGGAAATCCTACCACCCCAAAATAGTCTTTCCGCAAACGATTTACTAGCACTTTCGCATTGGCCTTCTTAATTGGGTATAATTTCAGAACTTTTGTGAACCCATCCACCAATACAAAATGTATTCACAACCCCCTCGAGACAAAGGCAAAGGACCGAACAAATCACAGGCTACTAGGTCTAATTTATTCTGCAGCTCAACACTATACATGTCTCCTTGAACTTTTTTGTTATTAGCTCTCACTTTTTGACACCTGTCACACATTTCAAACCTTGCTTTTACTCGTCTCCACATATTATTAAAAATCACAGTTCACTGAGTTTAGTTACACATTTTCTGGTCCCATAATGTCCAAACTTCTCATGAATATAGTCATTTAATTAGTTCATGTGTTGATCAGGAAAACAGACCTTCCATTGACTTTCAGTATTTTTTTTTCCTACGGAATATAATCCCTTCATGCATCTTATAATATTCGGCAACTTTAGGATAAGCTGGATTACCTAAATAACTTTTTACTATTTTCAAATTGTCATCTTGGTTCTGTTCCCTTCATAATTCTTTACACACTTTCTTCAACTGTCCCTCCTCATCAATCTTATTCACTGTTGCAAATACATGAACTCCTTCTTTGTCTGTCAACATATTTCCATTATCCTCATTATCTTCTACCCCCCTGGATTATGCATCAGCTACCACATTCTCTGATCCTTTTATGTACTTAATTTCCAGATCGTATTGTTGCAAGTATAGAGACCATCTAGTTAGCCTGAGGTGTTTTAATTTGCGCATCTGCAGATATGTCAACGCCCTATATTAACTGAATACAAATACTTTATGTCCCAACAGGTATTGCTTAAATTTTTCTAATCCAAAGATAATCGCTAATGCCTCTTGTTCTGAAATGTAATAATTTTTCTCAGACCGTTGCAATGATCTGCTCGCAAATGCTATGGTTTAATGAACCTCGTTATCTCGTTCTTCATACACTTGAAACAGCTCTACTGCAATCCCATATTCACACGCAGCTGCCATTGAGCAAAAAAGTTTGAAAAAATCAGGATGATGAAGTATTTGGCTTTCAGATAAGGCTTTCTTTAGTTCCTCAAATGCAATTTTACATTCATTGGTCCATTTTTATGGTACATATTTTCTCAACAAATTTCTTAAACAGATTGCGTTAAATAATTGCCCTGGTACAAAATGCCTGTAAAATCCAAATAATCCAAACATCCCTTATAAATTCTTTCTATTATTTGGAGCTTTGTATTCCATAATAGCCTTTAACTTTTCTGGATCTGGCATTATTCCTTTCCCACTAATGATGTAACTTAAAAATTTTTATTCTTTTTTCTAAAAATCAGTTTTTCCAATTCCAATTTCAATCCCCCTTTTTCAATAGCATCCAAAACTTTATTTAACAAAACACAATGTTCCTCCCATGTGGAAGTTGAAATTAATACATCATCTACATAACTTTTTTTTTAAGTATTTAATTCCACAAAACTTGTGACATGGCTCTGACAAAGGCACACACACTTATATTTAAACCAAAGGGTACCACCTTATATTGATAACATCTGCCTTCAAACAAAAAATCAGTATATTTTCTCGATTCCCTGGCCAGCGGCAGATTCCAATAACCAGAGGTCACGTCCATAGATTCCTCAAATTTTTGCAGTAACTCATCAATGTTTTCTGGTGGGTCACTTTCTAGTAATACAACTTTATTCAAAGCTCTAGTATCCAGCACTAGTCTTACAGACCCAGCCTTCCTTGTAACCACGATTACCGGATTATTGTATACACTCACAGCCTTTTCAACAATCACCCATTTAATCATATTCTGTATAACGTCCCTAAGAGCTTCCCTGTGTCTTTCAGCGATAGGTACAGGTTTTTGGAAAAAAGGAGTGTCATCTTTTACATTTAAGTAGCGTTCATACCCCTTGACTAAGCCACATTTATCAGAAAAAACATTTTTATGATCTGGTAACACTTCTCTTAACCGGTCCCATTGATCCTCCTCCAAATCTCGCGCCTCTTTCACTTTTTGTTCTATTTTTTCTTGTACCACCCTCATTTCCTCAAGGTCCATCCCCACATCATCTCCATACTAATTGTACTCCCTCAAATCCTCTGTCCTTCTACAATACCTAACTGGTATAATGGCTACTTCTTCATTGATCACATACTTATATCGAAAAAATGGCACAACCACATCTTTCCCATTTATTTAAAAAATTATCACACTTTCTGTAAAATTTAATCTCCCTTTGTAATGGTTAAAAAATCTACACCAATCGGTATTTTTACACAGATCAGGAATTATAAGGAAGTTATGGAATACTTGGACCGCATTTATTTTCACTGGGAATGGAACTTCATGTCTAACAGGTTTTTTCACTTTTCCAGTAGCTACAATGATCTGTACCCCCATTACTGGCATAATTTTGCAACAATTCTAACCAAACTTTACTCACAGCACACAAATCACTAACTGTATCTGCTAAACAGTGTACCTTTCATCACACACCTACAGACTAATTACTGGTTGACTCAATACTTTCTTTTCCTTGCTAGTATCAGCATTCTCCTCCAACAAGTCGTTCAAACCTCTCTTCTATCGAAACCTTGCCTGTTTCCGAAAATTACACAGATTTTAGCAGAATCACCTTCACCACTTTTCTCCCCCATACTAAGAATTCTATCCACTAGTGACAACTCAAAACTCCCTTCTGGCGGTTCGCCATTCTCCATTATAGCCTCTCTCTCTTCCCTATCTCCGCTATTAACTGGTGGACCCCTATTTTGGTCACCATCCTCCTGCTTCTCCCTAATAGCCTCATAAGTGTCATTTATAGACGCTAATATTTCCTCCACAATGGCATCACTAACTTACTGTAATTCTGCAGCCTCTGTACTTTCTCCTTCCTCAGAACATGACTCGACTTCAACTTAGTTGCTAACCACTTTCTTGTAATCGGATTCTGTCACATCTTCCACTAGTTAACCATCTCTGTCGTCTGCAATATAGTGCTTATCTTGTTTATTGCCTATGCAAAAAATCATCTAAACCTCCATTAAACGTACAGATTCTTCCGTAGCTCGTTTCGGCTGTTGCTACTACCTTCTCCTGTACCTCCCTTACAGTCTCTGTCTGGGTACTATTAACACATACAAAAGGTTTTGCTAGCGGGCTCAAACTACTACTTCCCGCCTGATAAATGCTAGCCATTT
This sequence comes from Schistocerca cancellata, assembly GCF_023864275.1. Classification (NCBI taxonomy): domain Eukaryota; kingdom Metazoa; phylum Arthropoda; class Insecta; order Orthoptera; family Acrididae; genus Schistocerca; species Schistocerca cancellata. The sequence continues at coordinate 116,251,560 of NC_064628.1, read as the reverse complement.
CACAGACTGCATTTAGTTTGTCGGATTCTGTAATTCAGTATCTTTTCTTACGTTTACCCCTCTCTGCTGTTGCCTTTGCGCTGCCTCATTCTCTCGCCCTGGAGAATACGATCGATAACCGTGCACCTGCTCCCCATTACTTCGCCTATTATTTGCAGGATAGCGCAACCTCACGGCACCTCTGCCCCTGCCATTTCCACGGTACACGCCAATTCTGTTAATGTTTACATTATGTCGCGGTCGTGCATCATTTGGTAGTCTGACATTACGATTTGCATGTTCCTCCACATGCAATAACTTCTCAACTCCCTCCAAATGACTAATGAACTTATGTATATCATCCCTCGGCGCTGCCAAAAGTTGTTTCCGCCAGTACATAGGTCGTTTACTTTCCAAACCCATAACAATGTGCTCTGGCTCGATTTTATTGTTTAAGTATAACAAATTTGTCATCCACTTTAACGCGAACTTTTTTACGCTTTCCCTTCTGGGATTAAACTTTTCCCCAGCCCAGAAGCTACTTAATAACTCCATCTGTTTTCGCTTACCCCAATATTCTTTCAAAAATGCCTCTTTAAATTTATCCAAAGTATCGCACTGTTGAGTAGCAATAACCCCCCCAAGTTCTGGCCTCTCTTAAAAATTTTGACGTAATAAAACATTTTTTGTTTGTCTGACCACAAACTAGGTAACACACCTTCAAAATCAATCCAAAATTCTTTTGGATGCACATTTCCTGTTGGATCAAAACGTAAGAATTGTCTGTTAGTGACATATGAAATTTCAGATGATTTTACCACAAAACTACACTGTTAATTCCATGTTTGAGGTAAGTTTCAACTTGGCATAGTATACTGTCATGCTCATCCAACCTACTTTCCATCTCTTCGACCTGGTTAGTTAGCAGAAGAACATTTTTATCAGACTAATCCACTCGTTCAGACACAGTTTTTACCTCGTTCATATATTTGTCAGATTCAGAACTAATTTTACTGGCTAACACTTCGTGATCAGTTTCACATACACATTCTACAGCCGCTATTTTAACCTGTACTTTTTGTATACCTTCTTTAATTTCATCTACTCTTTGTCTGTTTTCAATAGCAACTCTTTTCAAAGCCTCTGTTAATTCACCTTTTACAATGCTGCCAGATCTTATCAGTTATTCTCAACTCGAGAAAATTTGTCATCTACTTTATTTTCTAATGACTTCAATTCATTTTCCCACATTTCTTTTAAAACAGCAGTATGCTTTTCAAGATTTTCATTAAAGCTACTATTAAGTTTACTAATTTTTTCATTAAAACCACTGTCAATTTACTAATTTTTTCAGTAAAACCACTGTCAAATTTTTCGAGTTTACTATTAATTTTTTCAGCCAAATTAGTTTGTCCTTGTATAGAGCCCATTAAAGCTGCAAACATTTCCTGCATACTTCCAAGTTCCATTTCTGGCATCACTGTTTCTTGTTTACCTTGTTTCACCGGAACTATACCAAATTTGGTATCCACATTTGACACGTTTGACACATTTGATTCAGTAACATTAGCAACACTATCATCACACAACTGATTGTTACTGAGTTCATGTTTAATGTCACTTTTGGGATTAGTATTATCCCCACTACTTACATTAACAGACATACTTGAAGCAGACTCAGTTCAACTGTCCGTAAATAACATAGAAATATCATCAAAAACATCCCCTATTACTTTACCATCCACTCCTTCTCTCTGATCAGGCGTGCTGGTGTGTGAAGCACTCACACTGGATGACAGTTCTTCCTCCCTCACCGTATCCACAAAATCTTTATCACTTGCCATGTTTCTCAGTCTTTCAGCACACACACACACACACACACACACACACAAAACAGATGTAACAAAGTTGACTTATCTTTTGTCGAATGCCTCGGCGTGTTTAAACTGCGAGTCCGATGCACTGCGCCTGTCGTAGCAGTTTCCGGGCCCCCGCTCGTCGTGTAGGCTGGCCGCGCTACCCCGTTGTACTGCTCGCCGCCACTACTAACATGCCATCTGCTGCTTCGCTGCGCTCCCGTCGCTACTGCAGCCGTTGCGGATCATCTTTCTTGCAGCTCCAGCAACTCGAAACGGGTTCCGTTCAAACTTTTGCTAGTACTGGTTCACTAAATTCTTTCATAAACGTTCATTGTTCGGTCCATGAAAATCTTTCTCTCCACTATTCCCGCAGCACTACAGGCCGATTAGTCTCTTACCAACTCTCAGCAAGATCTGTGAGCGCCACCTGCTAATACCCATACGAGATCACATCACCAATGAGTGACCTCTGCTGGATTTCCAATTCGGATTCCGACAGAAGCACTCAGCCCCACTACTATAAACAATATTCAGGTAAATCCAGTTTTGCAAAAGCACTTGAAATGCACGACAACAAATTACGACGGGACCCCCTTATCACGAGTTTTGCACATACCAGTTTTTCTCGTGCACAATTTAAAATATGCTCATTTAGCGTACGGGAGTTCTGAACAATTTCAAAACAAATTTAAGCGCAAAACTCCTTCAGAAAAACGCCAGATTAATAGACGTGAGCTGATCAATTACAAAAGGTAATTACTTAACTCAAGAATAAATCTACAGCATTAGAATTTATCCGTTGCTACCTCAGTGCGTATACAGTGACATAATCTTGCAATCTTTTCCTAATTTCACACGTCCGTCTTGCGCACACTTCCTGGCAATACATTACACTCGTCTTAAAAATGGCGTGATATGAACTGAAACATAAATCAGCTACTACTGGTCCAAAACACGCGTACAGAATAATGTCCCCCACCAGGGCAAACTCAATGACAACCTTGTAACATGAACAGTTAAAACAAGCAAATGACCAGTCACTAAATAGTGGAACTAGTGGCACACAAGAGCAGACTCAATTAAAATTTTGCCAGGCGAACAACTAAAATACGCAGATTTGCAAGAACCCAATGATAAAGCTACTCAGCTTCGCACTGAGTTATTCAGTACTCGTACGTAAATGCAACCAGGGCACCGCGACAGTATAGTGACGGCTGTACAGACCTCCAACCGTTGCTTTAACCGCCGATCTCCTTCGGGCAACACCAGTATTGTGCAATCGAAGCTCCTTCCGAAATTACAGATTTTTCCAAACAATTGCAACTAGTCCGTGCTACCACTCCAGACGCGGCCAAGTCGTTTTCTGGCAGATACACGAGCTGCTACCAGCGCAGGTCCGCGCCCGCCACCTTCCTCGTGCCGCTGCTAATTCCACATTCTACACAACCACCGATTCCACCAGAGGAGCACAACGTCGAAAATTGCCAAAACTTTACGGAAAGTTTCGAAAGTTTCGACGCGCGACACAATATACTCCGTTAGTCTGTTACTTTCTCTACATAGAAAAACGCTTCTTATAACTTCTTACCAAATGTGAACTGTAAAAAATGCTAAATTTTTTTTTTTTTTTTTTTTTTTTTTTTTTTTAAATGGACTTGTAGTCCGAGGTGATAGGTTACAATACAGCATCACCGGTCTGTTGCGGTCTAACTGTGTTGGTGAGCCAGTAAATTTCGTGGACCTGTATGGACTTGTTTACACCACTTCGGAAAGCGACTGCGAGAATTGTTTCTGCAGCGCTTACTATGGATATTTTTAAAAGACGTTAGACATATCGACAACGTTATCTCTTAAGATGGATCCCAATTTCGGTGGGCTGATTGGCTACATAGAAAGAAAAATTGACAAATTACACAAATTTTCATTTCCTGGTGCCATGGTAAGTCCAATCCGTTAGGAAAACTCATAAAAGAAATAGGAATATTATGCAGACCTTACTGTCACCAAAAGCACACAGAATGAGACAGGTATATTCATATCTTTCAGGACACCATTAATTCTGTACCGAATGACTCAACTTTACTTTCTCCACATTTAGTACTGAAAAAATAAACTACCTCCGGAGAAAATCAGGGAATCAGTACCTTTCCCAACGTCACAGCGCTTAAAACGTGATGAAGTCACTGAAATAGCTCTTAAAACATAGAACTAGTAGCAGAGAAGAGAAACAGCCTACAGAAGAGAAGATGCAATAGTAAAGAACGCGCAGTAGGTTTAGAAGTTTAAGTTCATTCTCACCAATTATAACGTAAATCAAAGAAACTATTTCAAAAGTTCTTCTTAATCTATAACTCAGCATTCCGTATCACCAAATAACACACCAGAATGCAACTGAAGTCGAAATATTGTGCAAAAAATATTTCGTGGTCGACACCACATTTAGCAGAATAGTTTTTTGGGCATTAATTTCTTTTGTGATTACACATGACTTGGCATTGTCATGTTTGATACATGCGATTTTCTCATTGACGAGAGGATTATTGTAAATATGTAGAAGTTAAGTCATGTGCCATTTCATCCTATGTATGCGTAGATCACAACTTCATTTCCTTCCGTAAGGTAGCAGGGTTGGACCATTTCTTTGTATTTCTTTCACTTTATGTATTTTTGTTATTGTAATGTCCTTTACTGTTACAGATATAAATTGAAATGTCCCTAAGAATGAAAACTTGTAGTGTTTGTGTGACACAAAGATTCTGGCAAAACTACAGTGCAGAAAGGAAGCAGCAACCTTTAGTGGAATACTAATGCGTAATGACAAAAAACCATGAGTATTGGATGGTAACATCAGGTAACGCATAAAGTAATGGAATTTTTCTTACAGCTACGCACTAAATTATGCAACAACTGGAAGGTACTTGGAAAATGTTGTACACACATGTTGTGCAGCCGGATGTTCGGTATGGTTAAAATGAACACACTTCTTATGCCGCGACCGCAGTGTAGACAGTTTTATTACTCCAATAAGACTAGCTTCAATAGTCTTAAGCTGCCATCACCTGATCTAAGGGAAAACCTAAAAGATAAAGGGAGGGAGGGAGGAAGGAGGCTACAATTTATATGAGAGATTGTATAAATATGAAATTTGTATGTTACATTACATGAAGTTAAAGCGTTAAAGTCACTCCCCACAATTACATGTCTTGATAAAAATCCAGTTGTTTAAATACACACAGTTGGAAAAATGAACACAAATGATGCAAGCACACAGTTAAAATGCTCGTATCGTCCATGCATGCTGGTGGCGAACATGATTCTCACAATCTTGCAGCACAGCACTACGCTGCCGATGGAGTGTTAATATAGAATTGGCAAACCCGTTACGAAGTTACATACTCGTTCATGGTTAGTGTGTGTAGTACTTGCTAAATAATCACATACTGTGGTTACAAGCAATGAATAGCGGTGCACGAGAAAGTTGGATTTTTCAAAGTGTCCGATATAACAATTTCGAATGCCACTTGACCATACACATAAAATTACTATGTGCTTCTGCTCCATATATATTCTGTAGCAAATACGTACTGTGTGCTTGTTGACAGCGAGAAAACCAATTTAGTAATAAAAAAATTAAAAATACCAGTATCTTTAATTTACAAATCAATGTGACATAAAAAGGAAATCGCACTAACGCGAGCACGAATGCTAAAGCGGACAAATCTGGAGAGGTTCCGCAAACTCTCTCCATGGGGAAAAGGAGGTGGGGAGAAGTGGATAAAACCACGTGGTGCTGAACTTATTTAAAAAATCATCTAATGTAATCAAATGTAATTACTACAGTATTTTTATGGAGAATAGGCCCATGGTAATTTTATATGTGTGGCCAAGTGGCATTCCTAATTGTTATATCCGGCACCTCTAAAAACTCCACCTTTCTTTCTGGTGCACCGCTGTTCATTGCTTGTTACCACAGTAGGTGATCGTTTGCCAGGTAACAGTGTAGATGGTCTGCCACCTCCAAGTTCACAGTTCCCGGCAGCGTAGTGTTGTACGGCAAGCTTGTGAGAATCATGTTCACTACCAACAAGCATGGATGATAAGAGGATTTTAACTTGGTACGTCGTGGTATGGGAAAACTTAACCAAAACGTAAGGTAAGCAGAGCTCAAAGGCTGCAGGGAGTGAAAGCGTAGACCCAAATGAGGTTACAGTTTCAGACACAATTTAATTTTATTAAACATTAAAAAACACTTGTTCACTGAACATTAACAACTGTAATGTCGGAATGACAACCTTAAGATTCAACATAAGGAGACAATCACGGTCTGAAGGACCCAACACTTTTGATTAATTATTGACCAATGCAATAAGTTACTGAAAGGAATGACTTTAATCATTCGGCCAGAAGGGCCAATCAAATATAACACAAATGCTGTTTTGATAATGATACAAGAATGCAAAACCAACAGTTAATTTACTTCGTCCAAAGGAGCAGTAAAGACCAAAAGACAAATTCAAATACCAAAGGTTTTTTTTTATGAAACAAGCTAACAAGATATAATTAATAACCAAAAAGGGGTAGTGACGTCGCCTAGAGGGCCTGAATATCAGTAGTAATAAATATTTGAGAATGGTTGAAGTTAGTGAGCTAGCACTTACAACCAGCCCATGCTCCTCACCAGTAGGAAAAATTTACCATCAGCTGTGCTAGGACTGCCTGCTTTAACAATATGGCACAGACCAGCAGAACTACTAGAAACTCCGCCAACGTGGCGAATCGTCCTCATAGGGCATGACAGCAACACTCTATAACACATAAAATAAAAATTACTCAACATTGAAACACATGGTTCAAAATATAACTCCTATCTCGGCAGGAACTGTTAATGACGTCCACTGGCCTTCGTATATCTTCGACATAGTAAATGTGACGGCCAGTACTAAATAATAATACCACTCAACAAATTGTAAAATACAAGATCGTTTTTGCACATGGGAAAGGAATAAAATTTCCACCACAGATAATATTTTAGGTTGTCATTAAGGCACAGGGAGTTAACACTCATTTCTAGTGATAGTTACACTTGACAATAACAGCAAATCATTGAATCGCGATTTCGGGCACGCCTGAGCCTACTAAAATTGCGAAACACCATGACACACGACCTTAGAGCATAATGCACTCGACGACACGGGCAGATATTGAGTGAGACTCATCAAGTCAAGAAATTCTCACCGTTAGTCCAGAAGACAGACAAGCATTCGGCGAGAGGTTGCAACCAGCACCAACTCGAGTTACGTCAATCGCCCCAGTTCCGCCATAGCAACGCTGACACGCCCCGTCAACAGTTGCCCCGCCGAGCTTCCTTATCACATAGCCCGTCCAGAACGACTGCCGCCGTCCAGAGTACACACGCTCATAGCAATCACGTGCGTTCACAGGAAGTTATACCACCTTTCCCGCAACATTGCGCTGCCACACAACCGGAAACTAAACTCCCCGTCTCACTCCGGTAGCAGCACTCGATACTCTCGTCGTCAGCAGGTCTCTCCCCAGAACGCAGCGCCCTCCGAAAGAAAACGGACCAGTCGCGGCCAGTGGTGTACATGTTCCGCTTTTAACCCGCCCATGCTTGCCCGGTGGCCAGGCGGGCAGGCCGCAGCGCGTTGTCAACACAACAGGCAGGCTGCTTCACTCCCAGCCAAGCCAAGCAGAACCCAACCCGGGCAGACTGCGGGAAACTTGCTTGCCTGCCCATATTACTGCTGAGCTGCGCTACGCAGCCGTTTAGTCTGCGCCCGTCATTATATATATATATATATATATATATATATATATACTAATTTAAGGTCAAAAAATATTGGGTTTTATTTGTACATTCTTCCTTTACGCGTATATTTCGGGCTTATTATCTATATAAATAAAAATGAATTGCCAAATGTGTTGATAAGCGTAAAACTCGCGAACGGCTGGACCAATTGGGCAAATTTTTTTTTTTTTTTTTTGCTGTGTTCGTAATTCTCAGGACAAGGTTTTTATGAAATAAATTTTTTGGAAAATCGACCGAAAAATTGGAAAATTTGAGAAAAACTGAAAGTGCGTTTTCATTGTGTCCGTGTGTTTGTATTGCATACAATCTTGATGAGATTTTTCACACTATACCTTGAAACCGAGAGGAAGGTCACAGTCTACATAAAATTTCGTAGGGTGCATGGCAGAGGTTACATTACCTAACTGAATTCGACAAATTGTACGTTTTTATTCCGATCTTGATGAAATTTGGCACACTTAATATTCAAAGCAGGATGAAGGGCGCTGTCTGCTTAAAATTCTGAAGGGTGCATGGCGGAGGGTACTTTACTTACACACTTCTACACCAACCTACAGTTTTATTCCGATCTTGAAGAAATTTTGCACACTTGACCATCAAGAGGAACATCACTGTCTACATAATATTTCGGACAGTGCATGGAATGTAGTACCTTACAAAAGATTTTGACATCGTTTGCGGGTTACCATGAAATCCTTCTCCCTCTATACTGCTAAATGGTCTCAGGTCCTTAGCACACATTTCGATGCACTTTTCGGCCACTAAATCTTTGTAATCTTTCAAGATATTTACGGAGTGAGGGAACTGCTTGTCAAGTTTGCACACATGTCTTAACATACCCGAGGTTCCCGAATAAGTACTTAAGAGCTTTTTACATAGTTTGCATTGAGACACACCTACCGGTTTATTTGAAGCGGCCTCATAAACACACTAAAACGTTTCCCATGCGGCACTTGTGCTCTGTTTCGTTACCAGCATGTATTCGCCAGTTGTAAATTTTTTTTAATCTCACTAAAATTCGACCTATTCATTGTGCTGTCCCCACCGTTGCGATAAATGAACTGAAGGCTAACTACCTGGCTACTCTAGTCACGGCAGCTTGACAGCGCAACCTGTTGTCAGGCGCAGCAAGCTGAGCGGGTCCCGTGAAGCCTGGTAGGCCTGCGGAAACCCAGGCAGCCCGGGCTTGCGGGAGCCCAAGTCGGCTGCATTACCCACTATGCCTCAGTACACGCGCACTCTTGTGTGTACGTCGAGGCAGGCTGACCTGCATGAATGGTAGCAGAGGAGCTAGGGGCAAGCAGGCTGCAAGGGGAATTTGTACACCTCTAGTCGCGGCAGAGCACAGCCAAGGCTCCGGAAGACGAACACCACACCTAGGCAAAGATGAAGATGATACGGTTCATAACTGTGTGCCTTTTTTCATCTATGTGCATTTTACCAACTATGTGTATTTTGCGAACTTGATTTTTATCAAGACATGTGTATGTGGGGAGTGATATTTATGCTTATACTTCCTGTATGTAATACGGCAATTTTGTAAGAAGTTTCATAGGGGACGTGGAATTTTGTATGTTTTGTACATCCGTCATACGAATTGTAGTCTCCCTCCACGCCCCCTTCATATATTATATTTAAGTTTTCCCTTTAGATCAGATGATAGCAGCATAAGACTATTGAAACCGCTCATCTTGGAGCAATAAAAGTGTCTACACAGCGATCGCAGCGTACGAAGTGTGTTAATTTTCAAGTGTTATACAGTACGCAGTTATGCAACAGGCAGAGAATATTTGGCTGTAGTTAACATCTTTTGTTTCTAATTGGAGGAGGTTTCTTATTTCCAGCATAGAGCACTGAAAATAATAATACGGAGTAAGAACTGTGAGTATGTTGTGTACATACATGCATTAGTCTGTACGAGTCTGCATTTATCTGCACCTGTCTGTGCCAGTCTGCGTCTGTACCAGTCCATAGTCAAGTTTCAGTCTGCGTGTAATAGGATTATCATATGCCTGTACATAGCCATGAAGATAAATGTATAGACACTTTGTCAAGTATCAGAGATATGTGAGAATAAGATTAACGTACCAAGACCATAGGAACTTCAGATTGTCAATTGTAAATAGCATCCAGAATCAAGTTAAGTAATTTTATGCTTGTTATTATTTTAATAAGTGTGTGTGAAAATTAATCAAGTTCTGTTTAAAGTTGGTCACCGTCAATCTGCTACTCTAAGCGTGAAAGTGGCATTTCTATCGTCTGACCTAACGGCAGGAGATAAACACGCCACAATAAGACCACGAGACATTTTGCTGACACTCGCCTACTTCGTTAGAGCGACAAGTCAAATAATCTGATGGTGTGTGTACCGAAGGTCTTACAGTACGCACACCACAGAGTACAAGATCGAACGAACTTCTTTGAGTACTATATAGTATGCGATGAGAGAAATTATGAGTTTATGATGATTATTGGGTGATGTAAAGAAGTTGATGTTTTGTGGATCTATGAATTTTCTATTTGAGGAGATACATTTTAACATTTCGGAAGATATGCAATGAGGTTAGGGACTCTTAGAATTACGTGATGATTTGCTTATAGTGGACACTGAACTGTTGTGGTTCAGTGACTTTTGCCTGGGGTAGGAGATTTCTTATGAATGGAGACGAGATGTGTTGGCAAATTGCGTATGATAAGCGCTTTTTTTCTTTTTTTGATGATAATTATTTGTTATCACTTGAACAGAAAAGCTTCTGTGGTTACATTTTCACTTCCATTATGTTTTGTAACCGACTAACGCTTATACGTAATTAATTTCTTTTGACATATGAAAGAAAAATTTTGTGTCGAAACTTTTATTCCCTTCCGTCATCCACTTTCCTTCTGAATAGTTGCTCGAGATAGAATCTTTTGTAGGAAATAGTATTACGTTTTATGATTACTGTATACTGTCAGTAAGACAACCTTAAGGAATGTTTTACTTTGTCATGTCTTCTATGCCGGCCAGTGTGGCTGAGCCCTTCTAGGCGCTTCAGTCTGGAACCGCGCGACCTCTACGGTCGCAGGTTCGAATCCTGCCTCGGACATGGATGTGTGTTATGTCCTTACGTTAGTTAGGTTTAAGTAGTTCTAAGTTCTAGGGGACTGGGGACTGATGACCTCAGATGTTAAGTCCCATAGTGCTCAGAGCCATTTGAACCATCTGAACCATGTCTTCTATGCTGTTACTGTAACGAATACTGTGTGACGACGATGTAAAGAATTTCACGTTACGTTTGTGTTATTATGCATCCTTCATGACAGTTGTGTATTGTGTGTATGTATTGAAATGGGGACGTCGAAACAACGGAGAGGCTTCGTCCCGCCGCGCCGTAGCCCTCAGTGGTTCACAAACTCACAACAGACCATAGCAGTCCACCCACCCACCGCCGCCCCACTACGAACCCAGGGATATTGTGTGGTTCGGCTCTCAGTGGATCGAATTGGAACTGCTCATACCAGACGATGTAATCCCTAATGTTTGAGTGGTAGAGTATTTATGGTGTACATTTACTTGGAGACAGTGCTAGTGCAGCAATTGCTGACATAGTGTAACTGAGGCAGATGGAAAACCGCCTTAAAAGCCATTCACAGGCTGGTCGGCACACCGGACCTCGACACTAATTTGCCAGGTGTATTCGTGCTGGGGACCGGCACGCCTTCCCACCCGAGAAGCAGCGCGTTAGACCGCGCGGCTAGCAGGGCGGGCTTCGTGATAGTTTGTCAACTGAGGCTATACAGGGCTATTACAAATGATTGAAGCGATTTCATAAATTCACTGTAGCTCCATTCATTGACATATGGTCACGACACACTACAGATACGTAGAAAAACTCATAATGTTTTGTTCGGCTGAAGCCGCACTTCAGGTTTCTGCCGCCAGAGCGCTCGAGAGCGCAGTGAGACAAAATGGCGACAGGAGCCGAGAAAGCGTATGTCGTGCTTGAAATGCACTCACATCAGTCCGTCATAACAGTGCAACGACACTTCAGGACGAAGTTCAACAAAGATCCACCAACTGCTAACTCCATTCGGCGATGGTATGCGCAGTTTAAAGCTTCTGGATGCCTCTGTAAGGGGAAATCAACGGGTCGGCCTGCAGTGAGCGAAGAAACGGTTGAACGCGTGCGGGCAAGTTTCACGCGTAGCCCGCGGAAGTCGACGAATAAAGCAAGCAGGGAGCTAAACGTACCAGAGCCGACGGCTTGGAAAATCTTACGGAAAAGGCTAAAGCAGAAGCCTTACCGTTTACAATTGCTACAAGCCCTGACACCCGATGACAAAGTCAAACGCTTTGAATTTTCGGCGCGGTTGCAACAGCTCATGGAAGAGGATGCGTTCAGTGCGAAACTTGTTTTCAGTGATGAAGCAACATTTTTTCTTAATGGTGAAGTGAACAGACACAATGTGCGAATCTGGGCGGTAGAGAATCCTCACGCATTCGTGCAGCAAATTCGCAATTCACCAAAAGTTAACGTGTTTTGTGCAATCTCACGGTTTAAAGTTTACGGCCCCTTTTTCTTCTGCGAAAAAAACGTTACAGGACTCGTGTATCTGAACATGCTGGAAAAGTGACTCATGCCACAACTGGAGACCGACAACGCCGACTTCATCATTCAACAGGATGGTGCTCCACCGCACTTCCATCATGATGTTCGGCATTTCTTAAACAGGAGATTGGAAAACCGATGGATCGGTCGTGGTGGAGATCATGATCAGCAATTCATGTCATGGCCTCCACGCTCTCCCGACTTAGCCCCATGCGATTTCTTTCTGTGGGGTTATGTGAAAGATTTAGTGTTTAAACCTCCTCTACCAAGAAACGTGCCAGATCTGCGAGCTCGCATCAAAGATTCTTTCGAACTCGTTGATGGGGACATGCTGCGCCGAGTGTGGGAGGAACGTGATTATCGGCTTGATGTCTGCCGAATCACTAAAGGGGCACATATCGAACATTTGTGAATGCCTAAAAAAACTTTTTGAGTTTTAGTATGTGTGTGCAAAGCATTGTGAAAATATCTCAAATAATAAAGTTATTGTAGAGCTGTGAAATCGCTTCAATCATTTGTAATAACCCCGTATTTTCTGGACTTGAATGCCACCACCAAATTAATTATCGTATGGAAACTTAGTTTAGGTATTTACTCATTTGTTACAGTGTTTTTCTGTCATGTGCTATACTGAGTCCGAACATTCATGGAAATATTAAAGCACACTCTTCTGCATTGTGAGACTCTTATGCAACGAATGGACATTTTTTTTTCTTTACAACAACGACATGTTAGGTCAGTTCATTGGGAATGATGTAATTATTTCACTTACATCTGGTGAACAAATGCTAAGTTTCCACCTTACTATGGAACTTTACAGTACTGTTGAGAGAGGCATTGGCCTCTGAGTCTGCTCTTTGCGTCGTCACAAATAAACCAACAGAATGACGCCAATACAATGACGCAAGTCATTGGGTACACTCACGTTAACGACGTTTATCACTGAACGCTTATAATTCAACAATGGTAACATAGTTTTTGCAATGGTGTAAGAAATATGACGTTTCAGAGAAGTTTTATTTTCATCGTCGTGATGCAAAAAATTTCTTAACAGTGGACCCACATTACCAGATTGGATTTCTTGCTGATACCTTTGGTACGGTGAGGTTTATGGGACTGTTAACGACAAAATTCAAGTTGCAAGAATCCGTAGAGAGCCTTAGCTGCGAGAATTCTACAAAAATCATGCGCTATCTGAAACTTGTTATTTTCACATAATCTATGAACTGTAATGAAAAACTAGTTACTCTTAAATCAAATTTGATGCCTGTGAAACTGAATTAAGGAAAGAATCTACTTTCTGCACTATTTGGCTTACCTGGATCCCACTCGACACTGTTTGTGGTCTTCGGTCCGAAGACTGATTTGACGCAGCTCTCCAAGGCACTTCATCTTCGGCAAGCCCCCTTATTTCGGAATAGCTATGGCAACCTTCATTTTTCTGAATCTACTTACTGCATTTAGTTCTTGGTCTCCCTCTACGATTATTACCACCCACGCTTCCCTGCAATACTAAACTGGTGATCTCTTGATGCCTCGGCATGTGTCCTAACAACCAATCCCTTGTTTTGTTCAAGTTGTCCCATAAATTCCTTGTCTCCCCAATTCTAGGTTTTGTCTTAAGATTCTTGATTTAATTTAATAATCTTTGTTATAATGCTGGAATTAGTATATTTATTTGTATTGAAAGTTTCTTGATGTTGATAACTTATTCAGTACCTCCTCATTAGATACGTGGTCTACCCATTTACTCTTCAGCATTCTCCTGTAGCACCACATTTCAAAGGCATCAATTCTCTTGATGTCTAAACTGTTTGTCGTCCGTTTTTCACTTCTATACATGGAAACAGTCCACACAAACACCTTCATAAAAGAGTCCCTAACACATAACAAATTTCTCTTCTTCAGAAATGCTTTTCTTACCATTGCCAGTATACATTCTATATTCTCTCTACTTCTGCCATCATCAGTTTAATCTACCCAAATAGCAAAACTCAGCTACTACTGAAAGTGTCACGTTGCCAAATTTAATTCCCGTAGCATCGCCTGATTTATTTCACCTACATTCCATTATACATGTTTTGCTTTTGTTTGTGTTCATTTTATATCCTCCTTTCAAGATACTGTCTATTCCGTTCAATTGCTCTTCCAAGGCCTTTGCTAACAGAATTACACTGCAATCGGCAAACGTCAAAGATTTATTTCTTCTCCCTGAAATTTAATTCCTACTCCAAAGTTTTCTTTGGTTTTCCTTACTGCTCGTTCAGTGTACAGATTGAATAACATTAGGGATAGACTACTACCCCTTGTCACTCCCTTCTAAACCACTGCTTCCCTTTCATGCCGCTCGACTCTTGTAATTTCCGTCTGGTTTATGTACAAGCTGTAAATAGCCTCCACTTACCACTGCTGCTTCAGCATTTCAAAGAGAGTATTCCAGTCAACATTGTCCAAAGCTTTCTCTGAATCTAGATAACGCCGTGAAATCTTCTCCTTTAGCTACACCGTGTCTCAATAACAGAACTGCAAAGTCTAGTTACTGAGATACACAAAGGTGGAGTGCGTTCTCTAGAACATTGCTATTACTTTTTATTCATAATTTTCGATAATGGTTTTAAGTAAAGTGAAAATTAATGACTCTTTGGATGTGGACAATATCTCTGGATTAAATAGCAATCTCATTTCATTCGACTTACAAACATTTAATGAAAATAATAATAAAGTAATAATAAAGTAATTGTTAAGCTTTCTCTGTAATCACGAAACTATAAACCAAGAATTACAAATATGAAACATCACATACATAATCTTACTGTAATCAAAACTCCAAAATCTAATTCTTAAATCTGTTTCTCTTACAATGATCGATATAGCCAACAAAAAAATGAAAAGCAAAAAGATTCTAGATCACGACCTCTGATGAATCAGGAATGCTACATTATGAAATCGGTGCCGAAAGTAAGACAAGGTAAATCATTACCTGGAATCCATGTTTCACAAAGAGTGTAAGCGTACTAATGCAAAAATTCAGTTATTTTACTGTCCACAATAAATCTTCCATTAATTGGTAATATAATTCTCAAAAATCTCCATTATGTACTTGTTATGCCGCTTACTGCCACTAAATCAAAATTCGACTGTTGACATACACTCCTGGAAATGGAAAAAAGAACACATTGACACCGGTGTGTCAGACCCACCATACTTGCTCCGGACACTGCGAGAGGGCTGTACAAGCAATGATCACACGGACGGCACAGCGGACACACCAGGAACCGCGGTGTTGGTCGTCGAATGGCGCTAGCTGCGCAGCATTTGCGCACCGCCGCCGTCAGTGTCAGCCAGTTTGCCGTGGCATACGGAGCTCCATCGCAGTCTTTAACACTGGTAGCATGCCGCGACAGCGTGGACGTGAACCGTATGTGCAGTTGACGGACTTTGAGCGAGGGCGTATAGTGGGCATGCGGGAGGCCGGGTGGACGTACCGCCGAATTGCTCAACATGTGGGGCGTGAGGTCTCCACAGTACATCGATGTTGTCGCAGTGGTCGGCGGAAGGTGCACGTGCCCGTCGACCTGGGACCGGACCGCAGCGACGCACGGATGCACGCCAAGACCGTAGGATCCTACGCAGTGCCGTAGGGGACCGCACCGCCACTTCCCAGCAAATTAGGGACACTGTTGCTCCTGGGGTATCGGCGAGGACCATTCGCAACCGTCTCCATGAAGCTGGGCTACGATCCCGCACACCGTTAGGCCGTCTTCCGCTCACGCCCCAACATCGTGCAGCCCGCCTCCAGTGGTGTCGCGACAGGCGTGAATGGAGGGACGAATGGAGACGTGTCGTCTTCAGCGATGAGAGTCGCTTCTGCCTTGGTGCCAATGATGGTCGTATGCGTGTTTGGCGCCGTGCAGGTGAGCGCCACAATCAGGACTGCATACGACCGAGGTACACAGGGCCAACACCCGGCATCATGGTGTGGGGAGCGATCTCCTACACTGGCCGTACACCACTGGTGATCGTCGAGGGGACACTGAATAGTGCACGGTACATCCAAAGCGTCATCGAACCCATCGTTCTACCATTCCTAGACCGGCAAGGGAACTTGCTGTTCCAACAGGACAATGCACGTCCGCATGTATCCCGTGCCACCCAACGTGCTCTAGAAGGTGTAAGTCAACTACCCTGGCCAGCAAGATCTCCGGATCTGTCCCCCATTGAGCATGTTTGGGACTGGATGAAGCGTCGTCTCACGCGGTCTGCACGTCCAGCACGAACGCTGGTCCAACTGAGGCGCCAGATGGAAATGGCATGGCAAGCCGTTCCACAGGACTACATCCAGCATCTCTACGATCGTCTCCATGGGAGAATAGCAGCCTGCATTGCTGCGAAAGGTGGATATACACTGTACTAGTGCCGACATTGTGCATGCTCTGTTGCCTGTGTCTATGTGCCTGTGGTTCTGTCTGTGTGATCATGTGATGTATCTGACCCCAGGGATGTGTCAATAAAGTTTCCCCTTCCTGGGACAATGAATTCACGGTGTTCTTATTTCAATTTCCAGGAGTGTATAATACCAAAACTTATCTGTCTGTCTCTCTTCCCTCCTAGCAATCAGCAGATAAATCTGGCGCGCATCTTCGCAGATCAAAGATCACCTCTAACGCATCTCTGTGTAGCGCAGCCTCTGTGCCGAAGCTGCATGAACATGTCTAAGCAATTCAAACATTAGCAGCGCTATTCAAGAGGTTCAAAACGAGATAAATTCTAACAAAAATTTAAAGACATTTAAACCTACACGTATGCTCCAGAAGCCACCGTACGGTGCATGGCGGAGAGTACCTTGCACCAGTACCAGTCATTTCCCTTCCTGGTCCACTTGCAAATGGAGCGAGGGGAAAGGGACAGTCAGTATCCCTCCGCACGAGCCCTAATTTCTCTTATCTCATCTTCGTGGCCCTTACGGGAAATGTACATTGAAGGCAGTAGAATCGTTCCGCAGTCAGCCTTACAATGCTGACTCTCTAAATTTTCTCAGTCGTGCCTCGCGAAAAGAGCATCGTCTTCACTCCGAGGATGCACATTTGAGTTCACGATACAACTGATCGAAGTTACCGGTAACAAATTTAGCAGCACACTTTTGAATTGCTTCGATACCATCTTTCACTCCGACATGGCGGGGAAACCACGCGCTCGAGCAGAGCTCAAGAATGGGTCGCATTAGTGTTCCGTACGCGGCCTCCTTCTTAGACGAACTACACTTCCCTAAAATTCTCCCAACAAACCGAAGATGACGGTCCACCTTCCCTGCTACCAACCTTATGTGCGCGTTCCGTTTCATATCAAAGCAATATTTAATGGACTTAACTGCGTCAGTAGCAAATTACTGATGCTATATTCGAATTTTACGGGATTGTTTTCCTACTCATGCGCATTAACTTAAATTTCTCTACGTTTAGAGCAAGGTGCCACTTATCACACCAACCAGAAATATTATCTAAGTCATCTTGTGCCGTCGTGCAGTTACTCAATGACGACACCTTCCAGTACACCGAAGCATCATCGACGAACAGCCAAAGATTGCTGTTCAATCTGTCAGATAATTTGTGTGCACACGGAACAAGAGCAATCGAGCCATACTTCCATGGGGCACTTCTGATGATACCTCTATCTTTGATGAACACGCACCGCCGAGCACAACGCAGTGAGTTCTATTAATTAAGAAGTCTTAGAGCTACACTCGTTTCCACTGGACATCGGGACTCTGTTCAGTGTGGGACTCATCACAGAAGACAATTATACTCCAGTCAGTAATATTCCACGCCCTGGACACGGGTGGGGTACCACCTTGACTGTCGCCTGCCACACGGTCCCACAACCAGGAGTGATGGTCTGAGGTTGTCATCCGCGGCACCCTTCCAGTACAGCGGTACGTCGATGAGATTCTACGCTCCGTTTTGTTGCCCTTTATGGCAAACCATCCTGTGTTTACATTCCAACAAGATAACGCCCGCCCGCACACGACGAGAGTTCCTACTGCTTGTCTTCGTGCTTACCAAACAAACGCCACCTTGGCCTGCAAGGTCACCGGATCTCTCCCCAACGGAGATCGTTTGGGACATTATGGGCAGGCTTTTGACTAAGTAACGTGCCAGGTGGACCGAATTTGGAACGCTGTCCCTCAGTAGGGTATCCAACACCTCTGTCAATCAATTCCAAGGAAAAGGAAAATATCTGCTTTTATAAGGACAAAAGCGATATTGACTTGCTCAATTTGTGAAGCTGTTTCTCGTGGATAAATCAGCGCATTTTTTCTGAAATTGTAATGAACTGCTCGCCTGTATAGGTACATCGCATCTACCAATTTCCGTGCCACTCGGATAATTCCTTCGTGGTGTCGTGGAGCTTTCCTTTTTTTTTCTTCTTCTTTTGTGCAGCGCACTCTCTGTAAAGCCAATGTGGTATCCCATCCGGACCGGCTACTTATTTCTTTTCAACTCTTTCAGTGGCTGCTCTACGACAGGGGTGTCTATTGCTACGTCCTCCTTACGAGCGTCTGCGCAACGGTCAAACGACGGTGTGTTTACACGATGCTCTTGCGTGAATGCTTTAACGCATAATTTAAAACTACTGCTTTCCTTTATTATCTTCTAATTTCACACCAGACTGGTCAACGAGTGACTGGATAGACTAGTTCGACCAAGTTACGAATTTTACGTAGGGCCAGAATTTTTCTAGGGTTCTCGACAAGGTATTTCGCTAAGGTATGACAGTGGAAGTTATTGTGTACTTCGTTCATACATCTTGTTACGAATTTCCACTAGATTTGTTTATCGGTGTTGGCGCGCTCTTTTTGAATCGAGAGTGCTAATATCCCCGCTTCCTCATCATTTTCCGAGTCATGGTGGATCTCTTTCTTCCTTCATCCATTTACTCGGCACATACATATCCACGGCGCGATTTACAATCATTTTAAAGTTCACCCACAATTCCTCTACGTCCATCATACTTCAACTAAACGATCTGTATTCTATATGTGGCATGCTGCCAACTGTTTATCTACTCTTTCTAGTACAAATACTGTCCTGGGATTCTTGATATATTTATTAACTTCAGTTTCTGTCGTGACTGATGCCATTATGACAACTAACTCCTGTCTCTATAGTGACACTCACGATAAGGTCATGCCTGTCCGTAATAAAAGATCTAAAATATTTCCATTATGAATGGATTGTCTAACGTGCTGTTCAAGCCATTTTTCGGAAAAGTTGTTCAATATCCGAGTCCATACTCGATAGATTTCAATTCGCCTCCAACTTATACTGCATGATCTGAGCATTTCCGCGCTACTGAAAGTAGAATACACACTCAGTTTCGACCTCGAAAGATACAATACTTTTGTCGACAGCAATGGCCGCTTCCCCTCCCTATGGCGTTTAATCTGTCATTTCGATAAATGTTCCATGACACGCTAAAGATCTCGGAGCTTTCTACTTCGCGTTTCAGCCATCTCTCAGTTCCGTGAATAATTTGAGCACGATGACTTTCCTGGAGCGCAGTAAAGTCAGGAGCTTAGTTACAAATACGTCCACAATATACAATCAAAATTTTGAGAGCCGAAGTGTATTTATCTCTTACGCGTTGTGCTTTTGATCTCTGCGTATCGAGTGTCGAGTAGTCAGCAAAGGACCTCAAACTAGCGCCTAGCCTAAAATAGCCCATGCGCACTCCACAAGTACTCTGCTGTCTAAGTAACTACTTCCTTTGTGTAGCGCACCCTGACCTATCAACGGGAGCCCTACTATTCTCCACCCCATAAACGCATGTCCAGAAATCTCCTGCCAGACAACACAGAATCGACGGAGCCTTTTGTTGAGACCCTCCGCACGCCTACAAACCAAATGACCACGATCAATTATAGGAATAACGTTGTGAACTGCGAGCTCTGCTTGCACAACGTAGGTGAGGCCAGTAGTATTCATCACTTCCGACAGCCCTCAATACGAACTGATCCGATTCACTCAGTGCCCTTCAATCATTGCACCATTTGTATCCGGCAGATAAAGTAGTCCAGACCATCCAGGATGCCCTCCTCCGACTACAGCGACTGGGGAAGGTTGTAGCTTTCTGCTGGGTTCCGGGGCATGTCGGCATTGCTGGGAATGAAAGGGCAGATCTCGCAGCCAAGGAGGCGTGTCTTGATCCACACGTATCTCAGTGTGCTATCCCGTTGCACGCACTCACCTCGCTGTTGAGCTCCCGAGTCATGTGTCGGTGGGAGGATGAGTGGCTGGAAGTGACTGACAATATGCTCCGTCTAGTCAAGCCCACAACGCGTGTGTGGTGTACTTCCTTTCAGCCCCATCGACGGGACGAGGTTCTCCTCACTCGGCTTCGAATAGGCCACAGCCCTATGACGCATGGCTTCCTGCTCCGGCGAGAAGACCCTCCATTGTGTGGTGCTTGCGGCGTCCAGGTCACTGTGAGCCACATTTTACTGGATTGTGTTTTATTTTCTGACCAGCGGGCCTCGGCTGATTTGCCAGCGGATCTGCCAACTCTTTTAGGCAACACTCGGACGAATGTGGTTAAAGTTTTAAAGTTCTGTGCCTTGTCAAATGTTTTTACAAAGATTTTAGGGAGAGGATTTTAATTTGCTCACTGTGTGACAAGCTCGCCCATCTTTTATGTAAGTGGCCAGCCAATGACACTTTCCTGTGTCATTCTTGTTGCTATGTTTTCCCTTCCCTTAGGTTTTACTTTCTTATGTAGTAATTTCCCTCTTTTCCTGGTTTCTTTGAATGTGTTTTTCAGTTTTATTAGGTCTCTCCACATTCGTTCCTTTTAATGTGTGTCAGGGCGCTGATGACCTCGATGTTGAGCGCCCATAAACCCCAACACACACACACACACACACACACACACACACACACACACGAACTGATGACAGATTTAGAACCCAAGTAACAGACGTAAAAATTGGAAATTTGTGGTACGTTCCTATGGGACCAAACTGCTGAGGTTATCAGTCCCTAGGCTTACACACTTCATAATCTAACTAACTTCAGTTAAGTTAAGGACAACGCATACACCCGCGCCCGAGGGAGGACTCAAACCTCTGAGGGTGCAGCCGAGCAAACTGTGGCAAGGAGTCCTAGATCGTGCGGCTATGCCGCGCGGCGTGACAGACGTCATTGGTGCCGAAGTGAGCAACCACTTGCAGAGTACTGCGCCCTGCAGACACGATAGCTGGAGGCAGGGCCTCCTCCACCTGTCCGATGAGGACACCCAGCACAAGTACCGAGTGCGCAAGGCAGCCCTGGATGACATTTCCCTATGCGGCTCCATAAGGCGCTAAACAATGGAGTTCGCGAAGGAATACCAACCAGATCTCTCACAGGGTGAATACACAACGCTACACGGCCAGACGTCTCCGCTGTTACTGACGGGAATACGTTACAACCCACCATTCAGCCTGCTGTGAGTACTAAGGACCCTCCGCGATGGTTACGCAGCAAGATACATCTACATCTACATGATCACTCTGCAATTCACATTTAAGTGCTTCGTAGAGGGTTCTTCGAACCACAATCATACTATCTCTCTACCATTCCACTCCCGAACAGCGTCCGCCGCTCGTGGTCTCGCGGTAGCGTTCTCGCTTCCCGAGCACGGGGTCCCGGGTTCGATTCCCGGCGGGGTCAGGGATTTTCACCTGCCTCGAGATGACTGGGTGTTTGTGTTGTCCTCATCATTTCATCATCATCCAGGAAAGTGGCGCAATTGGACTGAGCAAAGATTGGGTAATTGTACGGGCGCTGATAACCTCGCTGTTGAGCGCCCCACAAACCAAACATCATCATCATCACTCCCGAACAGCGCGCGGGAAAAACGAACACCTAAACCTTTCTGTTCGAGCTCTGATTTCTCTTATTTTATTTTGATGATCATTCCTACCCATGTAGGTTGGGCTCAACAAAATATTTTCGCATTCGGAAGAGAAAGATGATGACTGAAATTTCGTAAATAGATCTCGCCGCGACGAATAACGTCTTTGCTCTAATAACTTCCATCCCAATTCGCGTATCATATCTGCCACACTCTCTCCCCTACTACGTGATGATACAAAACGAGCTGCCCTTTTTTGCACCCTTTCGATGTCCTCCGTCAATCTCACCTGTTAAGGATCCCACACCGCGCAGCAATATTCTAACAGAGGACGAACGAGTGTAGTGTAAGCTGTCTCTTTAATGGACTTGTTGCATATTCTAAGTGTCCTGACAATGAAACGCAACCTTTGGCTCGCCTCCCACAATATTATCTATGTGGTCTTTCCAACTGAAGTTGTTCGTAATTTTAACACCCAGGTACTTAGAACAATTCTCAAGGCTGTCAATTCAACTATTTATCGAGTAATCGAATTCCAACGGATTTCTTATGGGACTCATGTGGATCACCTCACACTTTTCGTTATTTAGCGCCAACTGCCACCTGCCACCCCATACAGCAATCTTTTCTAAATCGCTTTGCAACTGATACAGGTCTTCGGATGACCTTACTAGACGGTAAATTACAGCATCATCTGCGAACAACCTAAGAGAACAGCTCAGATTGTCACCCAGGTCATTTAAATAGGTCAGGAACAGCAGAGGCCCCAGGACTCTTCCCTGGGGAACATCTGATATCACTTCAGTTTTACTCGATGATTTGCCGTCTATTACTACGAACTGCGACCTTCCTCACAGGAAATCACGAATCCAGTCGCACAACTGAGACGGTACCCCATAGGGCTGCAGCTTAATTAGAAGTCGCTTGTGAGGAACGGTGTCAATAGCTTTCCGGAAATCTAGAAATACGGAATCAATTTGAGATCCCCTGTCGATAGCGGCCATTACTTCGTGCGAATAAAGAGCTAGCTGCGTTGCACAAGAACGATGTTTCCTGAAACCATGCTGATTACGTATCAATAGATCGTTCCCCTCGAGGTGATTCATTATGTCTGAATACAGTATATGCTCCAAAACCCTACTGCAAACCGACGTCAATGATATAGGTCTGTAGTTCGATAGATTACTCCTGCTACCCTTCTTAAACACTGGTGCGACCTGCGCAATTTTCCAATCTGTAGGTACAGATCCATCGGTGAGCGAGCGGTTGTATATGAGTGCTAACAAGGGAACCTCCCCATCGCACTCCCCTCAGATTTAGTTGTAAGTTGGCACAGTGGATTGGCCTTCAAAAACTGAACACAGATCAATCGAGAAAACAGGAAAAAGTTGTGTGGAACTATGAAAAAATAAGCAAAATATACAAACTGAGTAGTTCATGAGCAAGATACGCAACATGAAGGTGAGTCTGAGCTCAGGAGCGCCGTGGTCCCGTGGTTAGCGTGAGCACCTGCGGAGCAAGAGGTCCTTGGTTCAAGTCTTCTCTCGGGTGAAAAGTTTACTTTCTTCATTTTCGCTAAGTTACGATCTGTCCGTTCGTCCATTGACGTCTCTGGTCACTGTAATAAGTTTAGTGTCTGGACTGATAATAATTCTCTGAAAATAAAAAATTAAACTTTTCACACGAGGGAAGTCTTGAACCAAGGAACTCTCGTTCCGCAACTGCTCACGCTAACCACGGGACCACGGGACCATGGCGCTCCTGAGCCCCCATTATCCTTGATGTTGCCTATCTTGCGCATGAACTACTCAGTTTGTATATTTAGCTTATGTTTTTCATAGTTCCTCACAACTTCTTCCTGTTTTCTCGATTGATATGTGTTCAGTTTTTCAAGGCCTATCTACTGTGCCAACTTATAACTAAATCTGAGGGGGGTGCGATGGGGAGGTTCCCTTGTAAGTAGGGAGTTATTGTATCAGCGTAATCTGAAAGGAACATAATCGGTGTACAATCTGGACTGAAGACTTGCCCGTATCAAGCGATTTGAGTTGCTTCGCAACCCCTAAGGTATCTACTTCTAAGAAACTCATGCTAGCAGCTGTTCGTGTTTCAAATTCTGGAATATTCCATTCATCTTCCCTGGTGAAGGAATTTCGGAAAACTGCGCTCAATAACTCCGCTTTAGCGGCACAGTCGTCGGTAACAGTACCATCGGCACTGCGCAGCGAAGGTATTGACTGCGTCTTGCCGCTTGTGTACTTTACATACGACCAGAATTTCTTCGGATTTTCTACCAAATTTCGAGACAATGTTTCGTTGTGGAACCTATTAAAGGCATCTCGCATGAAGACCGTGCCAAATTTCGCGCGTCTGTAAATTTTAGCCAATCTTCGGGATTTCGCCATCTTCTGAACTTCGCATGCTTTTTCCGTTGCCTCTGCAACAGAGTTCGGACGTGTATTGTGTACCACGGGGGATCAGTTCCATCTCTTACCAATTCATGAGGTATGAATCTCTCAATTGCTGTTGCTACTATATCTTTGAATTTGAGCCACATCTCGTCTACATTTTCATAGTCATTTCGGAAGGAATGGAGATTGTCTCTTAGGAAGACTTCTAGTGACACTTTATCCGTTTTTTTAAATAAAATTATTTTGCGTTTGTTTCTGGTGGATTTGGAAGAAACGGTATTGAGCCTAGCTACAACGACCTTGTGATCACTAATCCCTGTATCAGTCATGATGCTCTCTATCAGCTCTGGATTGTTTGTGGCTAAGAGGTCAAGTGTGTTTTCGCAACCATTTGCAATTCGCGTGGGTTCGTGGACTAACTGCTCGAAATTATTTTCGGAGAAAGTATTTAGGACAATCACGGAAGACGTTTTCCGCCTACCACCGGTTTTGAACAAGTATTTTTGCCAACTATCGAGGGAAGGTTGAAGTCCCCACCAACTATAACCGTATGAGTGGGGCATTTATTTGTTACGAGACTCAAATTTTCTCTGAACTGTTCCGCAACTATATCATCGGAGTCTGGGGGTCGGTAGAAGGAGCCAATTATTAACTTAGTCCGGCTGTTAAGTATAACCTCCACCCATACCAATTCGCACGGAGTATCTACTTAGACTTCACTACAAGATAAACCACTACTGAAAGACACAAACACTCCACCACCAATTCTGCCTAATCTATCTTTCCTGAACACCGTCTGAGACTTTGTAAAAATTTCTGCAGAACTTATTTCAGGCTTTAGCCAGTTTTCTGTACCTATAACGATTTCAGCTTCCGTGCTTTCTATTAGCGCTTGAAGCTCAGGGACTTTCCCAGCACAGCTACAACAATTTACAACTACAATTCCGACTGTTCCTTGATCCAAGCACATCCTGTATTTACCATGCGCCCTTTGAGATTGCAGCCCACCCCGTAGTTTCCCGAGGCCTTCTAACCTACAAAACCGCCCAGTCCACGCCACACAGCCTCCGCTACCCGTGTAGCCGCCAGCTGAGTATAGTGAACTCCTGACCTATTCAGCGGAACCCGAAACCCCTCCACCCTATGGCGCAAGTCAAGGAATCTGCAGCCAAAACGGTCGCAAAACCGTCTGAGCCTCTGATTCAGACCCTCCACCCGGCTCTGCACCAAAGGTCCCCAGTCGGTTCTGTCAACGATGCTGCAGATGGTGAGCTCTGCCTTCATCTCGTAAGCAAGACCGGCAGCCTTCACCAAATCAGATAGCCGCTGGAATCCAGAGAGAATTTCCTCAGATCCAAAGCGACACACGTCATTAGTGCCGACATGTGCCACCACCTGCAGCTGGCTGCACCCTGTGCTCTTCATGGCATCCGGAAGGACCCTTTCCACATCCGGAATGACTCCACCCGGAATGCACACGGAGTGCCCACTGGATTTCTTCCCCTCCTTAGCCGCCATATCCCTAAGGGGCTCCATTACGCGCCTAACATTGGAGCTCCCAACTACTAATAAGCCCACCCTCTGTGATTGCCCGGACCTTGAAGACTGAGAATCATCCTCTGAAACAGGGCAGGCAGCTGCATCTGGCTAGGCCAGAGACAGTGCCCGAAACCTGTTTTTCAGACGCAACGGGGAGGCTTTCTGATCAGCCTCCGGGGACGTCTTTCGCTGCCTGCCACGCCTTGGAACGACCTCCGAATCAACCACAGGCGAGAGCTCAGTCCCACTGCGGGCAGCAACCGGGACAACCACAGCGGCAGACCGATCTGGGGACAGACGGGACGAGGTTGACATCCCCGTGATACCCAAGTCCGGCTCCCCACAGTGGTGCCCATTGGCAACAGCCTCAAGCTGCGCGACCGAAGTCAGCGCCCCTTGCAGCTGTGAGCGAAGGGATGCCAATTCAGCCCTCATCCGAACACAGCAACCACAGTCCCTGTCCATTCTAATCGATGTTGAACAACAGTTACTGAAACACGAGTCAGTGCCTAGATAACGCAAGGGAACACGCAACGAATGTATTAAGTAACCTGTACAAATGCCTAACGACTGCGCTACAATCTGCCTGAATTTACGATTACAGTAACTAAGACTCGAAATTACACCTCCTATACGAAACTCTCACGCAATTTAAGTAAGGATCTACGAAGTAAACACTAAAGCGCGATGCTACAACTCTCAAATACTATAATACGCCCGAAATTTGTGAATTAAACAATGCAAGTACCCAAAAACACGCAAAGAAATTAAGAATTAAACTATGTAACAAATAAGTAAGCTAGGGGTATACGACTTGCTGCTGCAGCTGCTTATCCAACGGTGGCAGGGAGCACACTCCTTGGTAGAAAAGTCCATGTCGCCATAACAGGCGACATCTGAGGTGTCTTATGCGACGCTCAAACTTCTCCGCCACCGCTTCGTCCCGAGGCAGCAGGCTGCAGACGGCTGACCGTGGTCCCAAGTTTCCGGATGCTCGCGACCTGCGGCCAGTTTCTCCTGCGTCCACACACTCCACGCACGCGCTCTATTCATCCTACTACTACAAATCTGAGAATCAAGCATCACCAACAGAGGCTGGCCGGCTTAATGCTGCGATCAACGGTAACCGGCCTGTCAAAACAAATAACAACTGTGACAGTGTAAAAAATGATTCAAATGGCTCTGAGCACTATGGGACTCAACATCTTAGGTCACAAGTCCCCTAGAACTCAGAACTACTTAAACCTAACTAACCTAAGGACATCACACACACCCATGCCCGAGGCAGGACTCGAACCTGCGACCGTAGCAATCCCGCGGTTCCGGACTGCAGCGCCAGAACCGCTAGACCACCGCGGCCGGCTGACACAGTGTACGCAAATACACACCACACAGTTGCTGAAACGCGAGACTGCCCTCTCACATATGCAACTAATTTAAGAATTAAACTATGCAAGCACTCTCAAACTTTACAGGTATTTCAGAATTAATCTAACTAATCTTCGAGAACAAACGAAAAAAAGTAAGTACATGATTTGCTATTTTTCTTGTTCTAGAGCGACGAGCAACACTCCAGTAAATCTAAGTGCAGCACCTGACTTTCCTTCCCTTGACGTGTGATCGGCCACCTTTTATCATTCCGGACAGAAACTCATAGATACTCGAGGGTTATGGCTATTTCAGTATCTGATCGTCGGTCGATTAGTCAAACGTCACCAGATCATTTTATCTGTATGCTACGATTACATTTATTTATCTTCAGAGTCGCCTGTCAATGCATCACTTGAGGTCTTATTCCATCAAGGCATCACGAGCCAATACAACATTACACCCTTATATAAAAGTAGAGCGGCAGTTTGTGTCAGTAGCTTGTAATACTGAATAAATTGCAAAGAATGACAGCAAACGTCCACATTTACTGGTGGTACATCCCCTCAGTAACGAAGCGTCTGATATCCCATGGAAATTGCAACACATTGTTATCAGAGTTTCCATGCAACCAATTTTCGTTGCATCTCTGTTTTTAATTCCTGTGTTCTACAGCGTCTTTTTCATTTCAGTAATACAAAAATATTTTTAACAGTACTAACTGAACTAATGTGTTTCAATGTATTCCTTTACGATATATTCAAACTATTTCTGACGCAGAGCGATGGACCTTTAGGAAAGAATGTCCTGTTTGCCTATGTTATACCCTGTTCGTCACAAGACTAAACCTGATATAAACAAACACAAAGGCGATGATTGGTCAGAAGCCATAGCACACGTATACGTGCTCTTGCAAATACGTCCTAGTTATGTATTACGTATCTTAATAATAAGTTACGCTGAATGGAACTTAAAGATATTCTAACGTATTAAGAGACATCCACGTTTTACTTAATCACGCTTTAGTGTGTAGTTTTTATTTACAAAATCTGTACAGTGACAGTCTCTGTACTGCTGTGTTCTGACTGTCGCGCTGTTAATATGCAGTATGAAAATGGCTGAGGTTACTTCTCGCTCTGTAGTGGAACACGCTTACAGAACACGGTTAAAATGTCCCCAGAAATAGGTTGTTCTTAATATTTTTCGTAAATTTACAGAAATAAATCGGCTTTCGTTTTCTGAGGGGCTGTTTTGATATAGTTGAGACACAAATACACATTGGATAGTGGAATCGGCAGCGGAGAGAAACATGTAAAATAATCATTTTCACAGCATCGAGCGCACGATACAAATGCTGCATTTTTACATTTGCCGCTGTACCATTACAGTATGCACCGAACTGATCTGGAACCAAGTTATGGGATCTGTCGCGAGAAATAACAAGATTGTTAAGCTATCAGACGTACTGGAAGTAACGCATGCAGCTTCTCTACGTGTCACTGCCGAACCCTGGCAGGATATAGAACGGTACTCATAAAAGAAGAGGAGAAAGCGCGTTGCCTGGCTTGCTTCGGGGATTCCGTTGTTGATCGACTCGTTATCAACGTAGCAGATGACAGTTCCAGAACTGGAAAGTATTTCTCGGATTCTCTGACGAAGGAGCTAAGAGTTTAGCAGATAGCTGACTTTAATTAATACCTTTAGTGACTTCAGTATTCAACAATACGGTGAAATACCTATAGTATGCTTTTGCATTACACATAGGTCGCTCAGAAAAATTATCCTGTGTTTGTAATTAGAACACCTTGTTAGGTGAGAACGGGAGCATTTTATACTTTCCGTCTGGTCACCTAACAAGAAAGCGGTAACGCTGAAGTTTTGCCGAATATTATTTCCTTCCCTTTAAAAATTAAATTACTTTCGAAGCTACACTCCTGGAAATGGAAAAAGGAACACATTGACACCGGTGTGTCAGACCCACCATACTTGCTCCGGACACTGCGAGAGGGCTGTACAAGCAATGATCACAAGCACGGCACAGCGGACACACCAGGAACCGCGGTGTTGGCCGTCGAATGGCGCTAGCTGCGCAGCATTTGTGCACCGCCGCCGTCAGTGTCAGCCAGTTTGCCGTGGCATACGGAGCTCCATCGCAGTCTTCAACACTGGTAGCATGCCGCGACAGCGTGGACGTGAACCGTATGTGCAGTTGACGGACTTTGAGCGAGGGCGTATAGTGGGCATGCGGGAGGCCGGGTGGACGTACCGCCGAACTGCTCAACACGTGGGGCGTGAGGTCTCCACAGTACATCGATGTTGTCGCCAGTGGTCGGCGGAAGGTGCACGTGCCCGTCGACCTAGGACCGGACCGCAGCGACGCACGGATGCACGCCAAGACCGTAGGATCCTACGCAGTGCCGTAGGGGACCGCACCGCCACTTCCCAGCAAATTAGGGACACTGTTGCTCCTGGGGTATCGGCGAGGACCATTCGCAACCGTCTCCATGAAGCTGGGCTACGGTCCCGCACACCGTTAGGCCGTCTTCCGCTCACGCCCCAACATCGTGCAGCCCGCCTCCAGTGGTGTCGCGACAGGCGTGAATGGAGGGACGAATGGAGACGTGTCGTCTTCAGCGATGAGAGTCGCTTCTGCCTTGGTGCCAATGATGGTCGTATGCGTGTTTGGCGCCGTGCAGGTGAGCGCCACAATCAGGACTGCATACGACCGAGGCACACAGGGCCAACACCCGGCATCATGGTGTGGGGAGCGATCTCCTACACTGGCCGTACACCACTGGTGATCGTCGAGGGGACACTGAATAGTGCACGGTACATCCAAACCGTTATCAAACCCATCGTTCTACCATTCCTAGACCGGCAAGGGAACGTGCTGTTCCAACAGGACAATGCACGTCCGCATGTATCCCGTGCCACCCAACGTGCTCTAGAAAGTGTAAGTCAACTACCCTGGCCAGCAAGATCTCCGGATCTGTCCCCCATTGAGCATGTTTGGGACTGGATGAAGCGTCGTCTCACGCGGTCTGCACGTCCAGCACGAACGCTGGTCCAACTGAGGCGCCAGGTGGAAATTGCATGGCAAGCCGTTCCACAGGACTACATCCAGCATCTCTACGATCGTCTCCATGGGAGAATAGCAGCCTGCATTGCTGCGAAAGGTGGATATACACTGTACTAGTGCCGACATTGTGCATGCTCTGTTGCCTGTGTCTATGTGCCTGTGGTTCTGTCAGTGTGATCATGTGATGTATCTGACCCCAGGAATGTGTCAATAAAGTTTCCCCTTCCTGGGACAATGAATTCACGGTGTTCTTATTTCGATTTCCAGGAGTGTATATTGTTTTTCTGCTCGTTTCTTTTTCGGTGTGAACTGCAACCGCTCACATCACTGCGGGTAAGTTGGCTGGCCAATACTGTCAAAGTTAAATGCGCCGGTATAGCTGTTGTCCCACATTGTCGTTCAGTCTATGTCCAACACAACATGAGACTATGCCTGTGATCGTACTTAACTGAGAGTATATGCGTGTGTATTGAACTGGGGCCGTAGAAACGGCGGCGAGGCTTCGTCCCGCAGTAGCCGTCAACCGCTCAGGCCACAGCAGTGCACCCACCCCATCGCCGACCCACAACGAACCCGAGTGTAACCCCAAATGTTTGCGTGGTAGAGTAATTATGGTGAACGCGTACCTGGAGACAGTAACTGAAGCGGAATAAGGGGAACCAGCCCGCATTCGCCGAGGCAGTTGGAAAACCACCTTAAAAACCATCCACAGGCTGCCCGGCGAACCGAGCCTCGACAGTAATCTGCCGGGCGGATTGGTGTCGGGGACCGGCACGCCTTCCCGCTCGGGAAGCAGCGAGTTAGACCGCGCGGCTAGCGGGCCGGGAGTACTCGACTGTACTGGACAGGGCTTGGCTTCCGCTCCATGTGAAACGAAATCCAATGAGATTGAAGCTAATGCGGAAGAATACATGGTGTAATGTTAACATCAAGTTTATTCTTCTGATGAGCACAGTATGGTGTGCTATTTATCACTTGTCTTCTTCGTACTTCGTGCGTTATTCTGCTTCCTAGAAAGAAAAATTCTGTGGCTATCTGCTACATGGTCCTCAGCCCTCGTGCCATAACTACTCTCTCTCATTTCTGATATTATTGATTACTTTCGTCTTGCTTTGGTTTACTTTCAGTCCATAGTCCGTATTCATTAGACGGTTCAATCCATTCTACAAGATAAAATGTGTGTGAAATTTTATGGGACTTAACTGCTAAGGTTATCAGTCCCTAAGCTAACACACTACTTAACCTAAATTATCTTAAGGACAAACACACACACACCCATGCCCGTGGCAGGACTCGAACCTCCGTCGGGGCCATCCGCACTGTCCATGACTGCAGCGCCTCAGACCGCTCGGCTAATCTCGCGCGGCTAATTCTACAGGATATCTAACACTTTCTATCTTTCACTGAGGACAGCAGTGTTATCTATGAATCTTATCATCCACATGTCCGCCCCCGGTAGCTGAGTGGTAGCCGGCACGGTAGCTCAGCGTGTTCGGTCAGAGGGCCAGCTGTCCTCTGTAATAAAAAAATTGAGTTAATGGATCAACAACGAACTGAAACGGGTGTCTCTCGACGTCCGCCCAGAGCAGATGCAACGAACGAAAACGAACAAAATGAGATTTTAAAAAAAAGTGGTCAGCGCGACCGACTGTCAGTCCTAAGGGCCCGGCTTCGATTCCCGGCTGGGTCGAAGATTTTCTCCGCTCAGGGACTGCGTGTTGTGTTGTCCTAATCATCATTGTTTCATCCCCATAGTCGCGCAAGTCGCCGAAGTAGCGTCAAATCGAAAGACTTGCACCAGGCGAGCGGTTTACCCGACGGAAGGCCCTCGTCACACGACATCATCATTATTATCATCTATATAATTTTACGACGAATTGCTATCCTACTCTTGAATCGGCATTTCCGTCATTGCTTCTTCAATGTCCAGCGTGAGACAAAGTTATCAGCCATTCGACTAAATGCTGCCCACACCCCGTCCTATCTTCTGCTAATTTTCTCGTCACTATATTATCACTACACATTTTATGCTGTATAATGAGTTTTTCATATGCCAGTCTTTGTTTGTCCCTACTACTTTCTCTCCTCTACTGCTCCATATTGTGACAATTATTTCTGGGAGCTGAAGTAGATTTCCTACTACCCTCCCCATTATCTTTATGAGGTTCGTAACAGCCTTCTCTCCCACGTTGTTCTTGTTGTGCTTTATCTGTCAACTTAATTTTAACAACATTCGACAGTGACACATTTCAAACCTTTATACTTTCTTCATCAGATCTGGAACGATCTTTGTTCCACTACATTTTTGCGTTCATTTGTTCGTATGTTTCATGATATGCAGTCACGATACCATACTACCAGAAAGGTGTGTACAAACAGACGCCAATGAGAGAAGTTCTCTGGCAGCTCGGTAAGACAGATTTTATCGTGATTGGCACTGAACTGTTTTTTTTTTCCTACGAATTCGAAGTTTATATATGAGGGTGACAGTAGCCATAAAGTCGTACTAAATCAAAATATATAGGTGATCTACATAGATTTATTTACAAAAAACCATAATGTGTTCAGACTCATTAAAAGAATTTATGCATCGATTTAGTAATTGTTAGGTAAATCCGCTTCTTAAAAAGGCTTTGTTTCCTCATCGATGTAGGATCTATTTGTAAACTGAGATTCTGATTGTATAGCAAAATGTCTATTCCCAGTTATATATATATATATACAGGGTGGTCCATTGATCGTGACCGGACCAAATATCTCACGAAAAAAAAGCGTCAAACGCAAAAACTACAAAGAACGAACCTTGTCTAGCTTGAAGGGCAGATGGCGCCATGGTTGGCCCGCTAGATGGCGCTGCCATAGGTAAAATGGATATCAACCGCTTTTTTTAAAAATAGGAACCCCCATTTTTTATTACATATTCGTGTAGTACGTAAAGAAATATGAATGTTTTAGTTGGACCACTTTCTTCGCTTTGTGATAGATGGTGCTGTAATAGTCATAAACATATGGCTCACAATTTTAGACGAACAGTTGGTAACAGGTAAATTTTTTAAATTAAAATACAGAAAGTAGGTACATTTGAACATTTTATTTCGGCTGTTCCAATGTGATACATGTACCTATGTGAACTTATCATTTCTGAGAACGCATGCTGTTACAGCGTGACTACTTGTAAATACCACATTAATGCAATAAATGCTCAAAATGATGTCCCTCAACCTCAATGCATTTAGCAATACGTGTAACGACATTCCTCTCAACAGCGAGTAGTTCGCCTTCCGTAATGTTCGCACACGCATTGACAATGCGCTGACGCATGTTGTCAGGCGTTGTCGGTGGATCACGATAGCAAATATCCTTCAACTTTCCCCATAGAAAGAAATCCGGTGAACGTGCGGGCCATGGTATGGTGCTTCGACGACCAATCCACCTGTCATGAAATATGCTATACAATACCGCTTCAACCGCACGCGATCTATGTGCCGGACATCCATCATGTTGGAAGTACATCGCCATTCTGTCATGCAGTGAAATATGTTGTAGTAACATCCGTAGATCATTACGTAGGAAATGAGGATACATTGCACCATTTACATTGTCATCGATAAAATGAGGGCCAATTATCCTTCCTCCCATAATGCCGCACCATACATTAACCCGAGAAGGTCGCTGATGTTCCACTTGTTGCAACCATCGTGGAGTTTCCGCTGCCCAATAGTGCATTTTATGCCGGTTTACGTTACCGCTGTTGGTGAATGACGCTTCGTCGCTAAATAGAACGCGTGCAAAAAATCTGTCATCGTCCCGTAATTTCTCTTGTGCCCAGTGGCAGAACTGTACACGACGTTCAAAGCCGTCACCATGCAATTCCTGGTGAATAGAAATATGGTACGGGTGCGACTGATGTTGGTGAAGCATTCCCAACACAAAGGTTTCTGAGATTTCCGATACTCGCGCAATTTGTCTGCTACTGCACAACGGTCACAACGACCATATAGTACTAGGGACAGAAAGTTGGCTGAAACCAGACGTAAACAGTAATGAAATCCTAAACTCAGATTGGAATGTATACCGCAGAGACAGGCTGGACAGTGAAGGGGGAGGCGTGTTTATAGCGATAAGAAGAGCAGTAGTATCGAAGGAAATTGACGGAGATCCGAAATGTGAAATTATTTGGGTGAAGGTCACGGTTAAAGCAGGCTCAGACATGGTAATTGGATGTCTCTATGGGCCCCCTGGCTCAGCAGCTGTTGTGGCTGAGCACCTGAAGGATAATTTGGAAACTATTTCGAGTAGATTTCCCCAC
The DNA here is from genome assembly GCF_023864275.1 of Schistocerca cancellata. Classification (NCBI taxonomy): domain Eukaryota; kingdom Metazoa; phylum Arthropoda; class Insecta; order Orthoptera; family Acrididae; genus Schistocerca; species Schistocerca cancellata. The sequence goes on along the minus strand of NC_064628.1, from coordinate 116,216,709 downwards.
CATGTTATAGTTCTGGGTGGAGATTTTAATTTGCCGGATATAGACTGGGAGACTCAAACGTTCATAACGGGTGGCAGGGACAAAGAATCCAGTGAAATTTTTTTAAGTGCTTTATCTGAAAACTACCTTGAGCAGTTAAACAGAGAACCGACTCGTGGCGATAACATATTAGACCTTCTGGTGACAAACAGACCCGAACTATTTGAAAAAGTTAACGCAGAACAGGGAATCAGCGATCATAAAGCGGTTACGGCATCGATGATTTCAGCCGTAAATAGGAATATTAAAAAGGGTAGGAAGATTTTTCTGTTTAGAAGAAGTGACAAAAAGCATATTTCAGAGTAACTGTTGGCTCAACACAAAAGTTTTGTCTCAAGTACAGATGGTGTTGAGGAATAGTGGACAAAGTTCAAAACCGTCGTACATTATGCGTTAGATGAGTATATGCCAAGCAAGATCGTAAGAGATGGAAAAGAGCAACCGTGGTACAACAACCGAGTTAGAAAACTGCTGCGGAAGCAAAGGGAACTTCACAGCAAACATAAACATAGCCGAAGCCTTGCAGACAAACAAAAATTACGCGAAGCGAAATGTAGTGTGAGGAGGGCTATGCGAGAAGCGTTCAATGAATTCGAAAATAAAGTTCTATGTACTGACTTGGCAGAAAATCCTAAGAAATTTTGGTCTTCTGTCAAAGCGGTAGGAGGATCAAAACAAAATGTCCAGACACTCTGTGACCAAAATGGTACTGAAACAGAGGATGACAGACTAAAGGCCGAAATACTAAATGTCTTTTTCCAAAGTTGTTTCACAGAGGAAGATGGCACTGTAGTTCCTTCTCCAGATTGTCGCACAGATGACAAAATGGTAGATATCGAAATATACGACAGAGGGATAGAGAAACAATTAAAATCGCTCAAAAGAGGAAAGGCCTCTGGACTCCAATGGGATACCAGTTCTATTTTACACAGAGTACGTGAAGGAACTTGCCCCCCCCCCCCTTCTTGCAGCGGTGTACCGTAGGTCTCTAGAAGAGCGTAGCCTTCCAAAGGATTGGGAAAGGGCACAGGTCATCCCCGTTTTCAAGAAGGGACGTCGAACAGATGTGCAGAACTATAGACCTATATCTCTAACGTCGATCAGTTGTAGAATTTTGGAACACGTATTGTGTTCGAGTATAATGACTTTTCTGGAGACTAGAAATCTACTCTGTAGGAATCAGCATGGATTTCGAAAAAGACGGTCATGTGAAACACAGCTCGCGCTATTCGTCAACGAGATGCAGAGGGCCATAGACACGGGTTCACAGGTAGATGCCGTGTTTCTTGACTTCCGCAAGGCGTTCGATACAGTTCCCCACAGTCGTTTAATGAACAAAGTAAGAGCATATGGACTATCAGACCAATTGTGTGATTGGATTGAGGAGTTCCTAGATAACAGGACGAAGCATGTTATTCTCAATGGAGAGTAGTCTTCCGAAGTAAGAGTGATTTCAGGTGTGCCGCAGGGGTGTGTCATAGGACCGTTGCTATTCACAATATACATAAATGACCTGGTGGATGACATCGGAAGTACACTGAGGCTTTAGCAGATGATGCTGTGGTGTATCGAGAGGTTGTAACAATGGAAAATTGTACTGAAATGCAGGAGGATCTGCAGCGAATTGACGCATGGTGCAGGGAATGGCAATTGAATCTCAATGTAGACAAGTGTAATGTGCTGCGAATACACAGAAAGATAGATCCTTTATCATTTAGCTACAAAATAGCAGGTCAGCAACTGGAAGCAGTTAATACCATAAATTATCTGGGAGTACGCATTTAGGAGTGATTTAAAATGGAATGATCATATAATGTTGATCGTCGGTAAAGCAGATGCCAGACTGAGATTCATTGGAAGAATCCTAAGGAAATGCAATCCGAAAACAAAGGAAGTAGGTTACAGTACGCTTGTTCGCCCACTGCTTGAATACTGCTCAGCAGTGTGGGATCCGTACCAGATAGGGTTGATACAAGATATAGAGAAGATCCAACGGAGAGCAGCGCGCTTCGTTACAGGATTATTTAGTAATCGCGAAAGCGTTACGGAGATGATAGATAAACTCCAGTGGAAGACACTGCAGGAGAGACGCTCAGTAGCTCGGTACGGGCTTTTGTCAAAGTTTCGAGAACATACCTTCACCGAAGAGTCAAGCAGTATATTGCTCCCTCCTACGTATATCTCGCGAAGAGACCATGAGGATAAAATCAGAGAGATTAGAGCCCACACAGAGGCATACCGACAATCCTTCTTTCCACGAACAATACGAGACTTGAATAGAAGGGAGAACCGATAGAGGTATTGAAGGTACCCTCCGCCACACACCGTCAGGTGGCTTGCGGAGTATGGATGTAGATGTAGATGTAGATGTACTGATGTGCGGATTAGCCGCGATGAACCGTGGATTTACTTTCAAAATCTTTTCTTAAACAATTTGCTTTATTTACTATAGATTCATCAAGAACATTAACACATTTAATGGCACTATGTGAGCATGGAAGTAGTTGCCAATGGGTAATTGATGAACAAATTAATTTTTTTTAATAAATGGAAATTTAGTCCTAAAAGTCCCTTTTTTTGAACAGATTTAAAATTATAATCAGAGAAAACGCTGTAAATATCAAGTTACAATTTATTCAGAGGCCGAAATAACAATTTTCTTTTTTTTATAGTATTAGCTTTCGGGCTGAGAACCTTGCCGCTCCCTTTTAACACGGCTGTAGTAACGACAGCTCACAACAACCTCTGAAATACTACACTGGTGCAAATCTGCAACACACCACATTGCTTTAAACTAAAAATTTTAACAACTCACACAAACACATAAACTATGCACCCCGTAAGAGGGATGGAAATGGTATGAAACACTAACATCAATAAGTATTTGCCACCGAAAGTGCAACTTGTTTTAAAAAAAAACTCTTACGGCGGAAGGGTGGCAACTTTATATACTGAAATGACCATGTAAATAAAAACCTAAGAAATTCTGTCTTATAAAAAGTGTACAAACATGCTCTACATTACACATATAGCGCCTCTCAAGATGATAGGCAAGATAAAACATATTTCAGAAATTCGGCCTTTATACCTTAAGCAATAAATTCGTTAACACCGAATCCGACAAACATGACAGAGGCAGCTATTAACGTACGGCAGACCGACAGACAGACACTAACTGCCTATCAAATGTGGACGAGAGACAAACGAACAAGCTGGGGACGAGAGACTGACCAAGAAAACAAATAGAATTTAACAAGTAACTGAAACAACATATCACCAATCACTTAACTTCTAATAACTGCGATTTCTGGCGAAGACCTGGCGCAGCACCCCCAAAACGCTCGCCCGAACCGTTCGCTGCCAGCCGCTTCAACGGACGCAGGAAGGCGCGCCGATCTCCAGTCTCACGGCGTCGCAGCTTGCACCGGCCAGACCGGCGTCGTGGGTTGACTCCTGTTGCTCTCGTGTCGGCCGCGAAGCCGCTATCCCTCGCTATACGCCTGGACTCACGTGGAGACCTCACATGCGCCGACGCTCAAGACTGACAAGTCATCTTGTGTCTCAGTGCGCGACCGAACAACCGACCGGTCCAACCGCCAATGAGCGTTGCCCAAGCAACTCGAGCAGACTGGCGGCCTAACACGCAGACTCAGATGCAGGAACAGAGCCCCGACCGGGCGACCACTCGCTGAGTTCTGTTACTGACGGAGTGGCAACACTCCCATTTTCTGGCTTTAAATTTGATCCAAACGTTAGACATACTAGCTCTCCGACGACAGACAGACACTGACTGCCCCACACTGACCCGGCTTACCAACTGAGCAGACTCGCCGAGACTGACCGACTCAGACTGACTGCCCCTGGCGAGCTCATAGCGCCCCTTAAATGCACGTGAACAGGCAACCTTTCCCATTTTCCACCAGAGGGAGACACCAAAGCTGCGATTACCACAGCGGCGCCACCGCAAGAATTGGAGGGCGACTGCTTTACACAACGCGCTGCGGCGCGCTCTTCAAAACAGCAAATTTTACAACGGCTCACGCGACAGCAGCTAAAACACCTACTTGGGTATCATCATTTGTTGCAGGTCGTGGTTGACGTTTCACATGTGGCTGGACACTTCCTGTTTCCTTAAATAACGTAACTATCCGGCGAACGGTCCGGACACTTGGATGATGTCCAGGATACCGAGCAGCATACATAGCACACGACCGATGGAGATTTTGACTACAATAGCCATACATCAACACGATATCGACCTTTTCCGCAATTGGTAAACGGCCCATTTTAACACGGGTATTGTATCACGAAGCAAATACCGTCCTCACTGGCGGAATGTTACGTGATACCACGTTTGTGGCTATTACAGCGCCATCTATCACAAAGCGAAAAAAGAGGTCCAACTAGAACATTCATATTTCTTTACGTACTAAACGAATATGTAATTAAAAATAGGGGTTCCTATTTTAAAAAAACGCGTACCAACCATAGCGCCATCTGGTTTCCCCCTTCAAGCTAGGCGAGTTTCGTTCTTTGTAGTTTTTTCGTTTGATGCTTATTTCGTGAGATATTTGGCCCGGTCACTATCAATGGACCACCATATATATATATATATATATATATATATATATATATATATATATATATATATTTGTGTGTTTACGGACTTTTAAGGCCTACAGCAGAGTAAATAAGCTACAAGCCACAATAGAAAAGGAATACAAGAAACTGCACATTACAAAAATTTCCAAAGATACACACTGCAAAAAGAAAAAAAAACACCAGTCGGTCACAATCTCAGACATTTACTGCAGATGGCGGTCGATGGCTGTCGGTCCCAGTCCTCATCTTCTACCACTGTCGGCTTCAGTTGTTTGAGTGTTGCCAGCACTCGCTCCTTCCATTGTGTCCTCGATCATCCTTCAGGAGCTCTTTCTCTGGTGCTTCGAAATATACCTGCAATTTCGCTTTTTCAGAGTGTAGCTCGAGTCAGCACAAACAAATATTTCTCATCACTTCTTTCGTGCAACACCCAGTGTCGACGGCAAGCGTCGGCTTGTTTCTTGTTACAGACGACGTGATTTTTAAAGCAGTCTGGCCAGCGCAGACTGTTACGCGACGCAGTAGCGTTGCTTGGTCACTGCTGCAGTTCAGTGCTGCACACTGCAAACACGAAACTGCAGGTACCTGCCGATACACCGGAGAAAATGCGAACGACAATTCTTATCAGAGACACAGTATATATATCACTCAAGTCCGCCAGTAAGGCGGTCAGGAGTTGTCTATCCGAGAACTGGGATGTACCACATAGGATTGTCACCTCTCCTCCTGGAACGACAGGGTAGCAGATAACTGTCATAGAAGATGACTACGATAAAACCGATTCGAGGAAATATTACGAAATCTTTGCGCAACAATTACAACAGCATGAGCCCCCTACGCCAATACTGAAAGCTGAAGATGGGAGAATGGCACACAGTAAGAAATAAATGGCTGAAATCATGGCTAAATCATTTAATAAACTTTTGAAATGTATAGAGCCCAAAGAACTCTTACAAATCGACGTAAATAGCCCAATAAAAATCGAACCTAACAAAGCAGACCCACTCCCCGAATTTTCCAAAAATTAGAAAGAGTCCTCAAAGGACAAAAGAATTATAAGGCATCTGGAGAAGATGAGGTTTTTGTTGAAATGTGGAACTATTCAAATGACAGTCGAGACCTCCTTAAACAAGGCGCTAACAAACATTTGGATAACAGAATAATTTCATGAAGACTGGACTACGGCAGTCATCCACCAACTACGCAGGGAGAGGATCAAGAGCAATCCTGACTAGACTGCACATACAAGATTTTATCCAGGATCCTATACGGAAAAATCGAGGAACCACTACGAGTTCGATGAACACCAGGGCGGTTTCAGCCCTTCAAGAAGCCATGCAAAGCAGATTAGTTTAAAACTGGTTACGGGAGACTACAGGAAACGGAACAATCCTCTGGCAATAACATTTGTAGAATTTAAGAAGGCGTATGAGAGTCTCTATAGACCTCCAGTATTAAAAATTTTATGAATCTAGGGCTCCATCAAAAACTAATTAAACTAATAGGACTTACTCCAACCAACATCAGATCTAAAGTGAAGCTTAAAGGAGAAATTTCTGAACCACTTCTCATCAAAACAAACTTAAGACAAGGTGGCTGTGTATCACCATTACTGTTCAAATACATACAGGAATACATAATGAGAGAACTGTACAAGGTAACGGAAAGAACATAAAAACTGGAAGTACAAAAAATAATATAAGTTTGAGCTGCTTGAGATTTGCTGATGACCTTGCTCTCCTAGACAATAATGTTCAAGATATCAGGCAACAAGTTAAAACTCTACATGAAATAACACAGAAGATTGGCCTCCGAATATCATTTGAAATAACATAGGTTAGGCTAACTAACCCACCACTTGTAAACAAAAGTACAACAGGCGAACAAGAAATCATAATTGTTGACAAATTTAAATATTTGGGTGAAATCGTAACATATGATCTGAATGAGAAACCATAATGGAAGAATAGAAAAAAATAAAATGAATAAAGCTGATTACATTACCAAATACACGGACAAATCAAGCCTACCCATAGACGCAGGGAATAATTGGAAAATTGTGATACAGCAAGAACAACTTTAAACAGATCACATAAATTAGGGAGGATAGGAGAGAACTTCAAATTACAGTAGATGACCAAAAAACAAAACAGATAACAACCAGAATACTCCAGAACACACAACGCAGACTAAAAAGGTCATTAAAAGGACTACGGAAGGGTGATCTCAGGCGAAGAAAGAAAAAGAACATAAGAAAGAAAGAATAAGTACTGGACAGAAAGAAGAGTAAGACATCGTTCATATAATAATAAATTATAATAATTCTTGCACAGCCAATGTACTATTGAATTGTCTTACTGAATTATTATTGAATTGTATTGTTCTCGTATTACTGAATAACTACAACTATATTGTGATAAGGCAGTCGATAAGAAGAACTCCCTCTGTCTTCCAGTGAATGGTGCCTATAATGACACCGTCTTTTTTGGTACGTGGAAGCTACTTTCCACTCATTTATTTTTGTCCTTTTCGTTTCTAACATGACATGGTAGATGGAAGTAAGACAATGGTGCACAAGAGAAATCTGTGTCCATGTGAAACGAATCAGACATTGGTGGAAGTCTATTTTTTCGTAGAGGTTTGGTCAGCATTCGACACCTATTCGACCGACCAGTTGCAATGCTTTCCTGTTGTTTGCTTTGCCGCACTTATTGGATCAACACCTTTTATTGGTGATCGTAGATACGCCATGTTGTGCTTTTTCTCTGTTTTACGTACAGATGTAGATTTGGTTAACGGCTACGTTCGAGCTGAGTCACACGCTTGTTAACTGGGTGTGCTACAGATAAATATACAACAGCATCTGATGAATTTCTGTTGGCGATAAAATGACCGAAACATAATATTTTACGATGGAAAGGTATTTAATTTTACCCCCTTGACTGAAGTACACTCAACACAACTACGTTAAAAGTCCATATAAAGGTAATTAAACCGTTAATAAAGTAACTAATTGATGTACGTTATTAACTGACATACTCAGCATAATGGAAACGCAATTTATTTAATATAAATACCACCTGTGTGGAACGACGAGAATTCTCCAGCCTCATCTCGCAATAACTACATAAATTAAAAATAACGTTTTCACTAATGCATCAATCAGTTCTACCTGATTTCACGTGAATTAAGATTGTTGGTAGTAGTTACTGATGACTTCACCAGGCACAGATTGCTTGGACTAAAATTTTTTAACACAATGGACAATAATTGGTCTACTCCGAAAATCGGTACAGGAGCACTCTTTTTAAGTGAAATGCCTTCGTTTAATAAATATGGCATCAGGTTGTTTAGGATCCCCTTCCGCTTTGCTTGCAAAAAGCATTGGCTCTCGAGCATTCCGTTCCTGCAATTTACCTTTAAAAAGCTATTTTGCGGAATTCACATGGCTGAATCACGGAATGTTAGGTACTGCGATGCAGTAAGCAATCTGTTCAATTGGAATCGACGCTCTCTCCTGAATCGCAGACCTCAGGCCCATTGTCACTTCTCCCACACGAAACCAATCGGCTGTTTTTTACGGGTGAATGAAATTCTGTTTCCCCGTGAGCGGTGCCAATCAGTCCGGGAGACGTACGGCGTTCATTACAACTCGACTGTGCACAGCGATATTTGATCCGAATAAAATACTTCATAATCAATGTCTAATGCAGCTTTCAGTCACTCTTCGATTCTGCGTTTTTTTTTCTTCCTTCACAAGTAGGGTGTACAAGTATCGAGACTGAGATCTGAGCTCTGTTTATTACCAAGCCACTCCTACACGTCGCGTCCCTCTTAAAAACACAATGATTGTAAGTGTAATGGTCACTTTTTAATAATGGCCATAAAGAATTTATACTACAACAAGGAAATGTAGAAAACCGCTGAGCAGATTTCTTTTGTTAGTGAGAAAAGAAGGATGCAATCTTAATCTTAGTTCTCTGTCGACATCCAAGCCATTAAAGGTCTCCCCCAATCTGCGATAGTCACAGAGATTTCACCATCACCTCGAAAAGACGACGGTACCTAATTAATTATTTTATTTAGTGTACCCATTATGAGTCGCAACAGCAATCTTTGATAATACATTAGAGAAGCTCATTATTTGCCAAGATCGTTAATAATAACCCGTATTCTCGATAACCGGTTTCGCTAACCAACGTTACCATCTTCAGATGTCGACCACGTAACCATACCCTCCCACACATCACTATTAAAATCCTCTGTCTCTGCACAAGTTTTGAAAACTTCGAGAGGAGTAAAATATACAAAAGAAAAACTTTTTACTTATCTTCATTTTCTCTTGTTGTTGGCTTCAGTTCTTGCGTCTAGGGGTACGTTCTTGCGGCTGAAATTTTGACTTACTGTGTTCCAGATGACTAAATAACTGATAAAGTACCATCCGTTGCTATGATTTTCTTTCTTTTTTTTGTCCAGTTCTTCTACATCACACTGACTTCACAATCTCCATTTCATACAACCATCAATTACATTGTTGTAGACAAAATTATAAAGCACGCGCGTTTCCACCACAGGCGTATCCACTACTACTAACATTCTGCGGTACTCACAACATTCCAAAGAGTTTACAAAGCAAAAGAGCTTACAAACTTTGTTGACAAAAGAAGAATCAACCCCAAGAAATAACATTATTTTATAATTGATTCCAGAAATAAATTTAACAATTACCGTTGGATTGTGCAATTTATAATGTGAATTTTAAGTATGCCAGATATTTCGTAATTTCAAATATTTCTAAAAGAAGAGCGATTTTAACTGTACGTAGCAACAAATCGATTAATTTTCACATAATTTAGGCCGAAACATAACACATCGTATGTAAAATCATTTGAAGTTCATTCAGTTAAACAGCTGATATAATGTTCAGCTATAAAAGAATAGACACTATAAATGGTTATTTCTACAAAACACGGTAATGTTAGAAAAGGGTGTCTCATTACAGCCGACAGAGTATTGCTTATTTCTTAAAATAGCAGTGAAATTGCTCTTTCACATGGATTGCCAGGTACGTAGCAGGTTAGACGATAGATGCATCACCATGTCAAAATTAGAAAGACTCCATACACATTGGTGAATAACTGTGTATATAGTTATTTTAATTTTGACATGCTGATGCATCAGTCATGTAGTCTGCTACGTGCTTGTCAATTCATATGAAAGAGCACTTTTTCTGCTGTTTTAAGAAGTATGCAATTACTGTCCCGAGCGGTTCTAGGCGCTACAGTCTGGAACCGCGCGACCGCTACGGTCGCAGGTTCGAATCCTGCCTCGGGCGTGAATGTGTGTAAAGTCCTTAGGTTAGTTAGGTTTAAGTAGTTCTAAGTTCTAGGAGACTGATGACCTCAGAAGTTAAGTCCCATAGTGCTCAGAGCCATTTGAACCAACAACCGGTCTGTTGAGATCTGAATATAGTAACATTGATTACCGGAGCCTGTTATCGAGAATAAAAGTTATTATTAGCGACCCTAGGAAAGAGTTTTATCTCCCGTATCGTTTGCAGATACATGTTTGAGCTCGTGATACACATTTAGATCCTCATCCACAGTGCCGCATCATGACATTGGGTGGACCACATATGAACAGTGTGACCCAAGTTTCATGCAATATTTAGCTACCAACACAGCGGAAACTTTCTGCAATCTTAGCTGTGTCGAAATCGATTATAAGCTTAACCGGGTGTAATGTCCATAGATCATGTAATATTTTTGTCGTATTCCGGCTGCGAGTAGCAGTGATGATGCGCTACCGTAACTGAGACCACAAATTTCTTTGCTGTGACGACAACGCTGTTTACTGTGAAAAAAAGGGAGCAGCCATGCTTTTTGTAATTGTTGGAGATAAGAATTGCCGATTGGACAATGTGTTTTTTTGAGGTCAGGTAAGTTTGCATATAGGAGTAATTTTGATGTGCAAAGGAGATACAACTTGTAATCACAATTATCAAGAATAAAAAATTTAACTTATGAAAAACAAGGTAAATATCGTCTACGAATTTTTATTCGATGTTCGATCCTCGGACCTTCATAAAAACTATTACTGTGTTTAGCAATACAGTGCATAGTGATTTCTTTGCGTATTAACAATACTGAGAAAATCAGCTACTATCACGGTCCGAACGACGCGCATTACATCGCCGTCAGCTTGTATGTTCAACACGTTCCCTAAGCGACCCCTTTGTTAGTCAGAAGATACCATACTGCCAGTGTTGTTCAACTTTCTTATTGTGAAAGTGTTTCCAGAAAATCTCACGGCAACTGTGAGTATTGTAGCTGCCACGAGAGACAGACTTTATCGCGAGTTGTAGCAGTTTTATCCGACATTGCCTGGCGTTCTCTGAGAACCGGAGAAACGGAAACCTCCGGCCACCAACTCACCCTGTACCTCACCCGTTCTCTCCTTACAGCAGCCACGAAGGAAACATATTGATCTATAGTCAAATTTTTTCACGGATTGTATTAGGTAGGTAAAACATTTTAAAATGTATGCATTTAGGCAAAAAATCAAAAGAGAGTTTTAAATGCAGCACTTGTCTTACCTGTGTCAAAGTCAAGTTAACTAACTACGACGTAGCAGTTCATGGGTGATACGAGGTTTTTGATTCTGGCATTTGTGCTAGTTGATTTCCTGGATATCTGAAATTTATTCCACAACACAAATAACAACATAGCATGTGAGCATGCCACTTTTAGAAAAACTGTCATATAAATTAGCAAAGCTTTTTCGTGGAACCAATACAGAATCAGCTCTTACACAATTAACAAAAGACAAAGCTGTCCATAATATCAAAAACATCATGAGGCTGTATAATGGGTCAACACTGTACAAGCTTAACTGCAACACACCTTCCAAGTTACACATGGCTACATAGGAAGAAATATGCATATACAATTCCCTGAACTCCTGAATTCCCTCTGTTTAAAAAAGCAAATACACTTTTATCTTACATGTTCCTGAAAATGAAGATCAAGAGACAAACATAGCACACAATCCACAAATACTTCACCTGACCAACGAAGGTAACAGTGAATTTGCTTGAAGAACTTCAGCTTTATTCCCACAAATGTGCATTGTGGTATGGCATCCCAAATGACCAACCGGGGTTACCCACAGAATTTTTCTAAGAAGGTTTCAAAGTTTACTGACATAATCACACACTAAATACAGTCGTGAAAGAAATAATACTACTAATAAAATACGAACACCTTATATTTTGTTGTATCATCCAATGTGAGCCCATCCATATACGTAGTAGCTATTTATCACTTAAAACAGTTGTTTCGCCTTTATTCCTTATGAATGTCACTCCAATAGGTCAAAACTTATTAATTATTAGTAAAATATGTAATATTAATTTTTTTTATAAAATGTACCGTATCAAATTTTTCCTAACGTTCAGTGTAATTCAATAACTTGTCACTACTGCACTTACTAAGTAACTATATGTATCATTCATTACACTCATGCTACGCAATTTTAATTTTTTAGTCGTGCAGAGGGTTAAAAGCATTTAAGTGCACCCAATTGCCTTCAGTAGTACTTTCAGAACATGTGAGCGAAAGTAGCAACGACCACAGACGTATTTACTCAATGTAATAAATATATTTGAAATGGGCTTTCACGGTTTGTTAATACCACCCAAGTGTGAATGACGGAAGGTGTGGACCAAAGGGGTTTGAGGCGCTTCATTCACTGTTTATTTTTTTACAACACACTTCTTTATTAATAAAATTGATAATACTTTTGAAAGGAAACAACACAACAGGCTTTGTAAATCGCATTACTGCATAAGTGAACTACTAAAACTAATCGTTAATATGTTTAGGAACACAATAAACTTCAACTCACAAATAGATTGGTTGGTTGGTTGGTAGGGGGAAGAGACCAAACAGCGAGGTCATCGGTCTCATCGGATTAGGTAAGGACGGGGATCGAAGTCGGCCGCGCCCTTTCAAAGGAACCATCCCGGCATTTGCCTGGAGCGATTTAGGGAAATCACGGAAAACGTAAACTAGGATGGCCGGACGCGGGATTGAACCGTCGTCCTCCCGAATACGAGTCCAGTGTACTAACCACTGCGCCACCTCGCTCGGTCCCAAATAGGATTCAGTTGTTTACTAATAATTAAATGTCTGTTCAAGGCAATTTCCCCACATAATCAACACAACCTGAACCACCTAAACATGTTTACAGAATTATGGGAAAGAAATCCATATACACCTTCTGTTTATCAAATGAACCACTTTCGGCCTGAGCCACCAACAACATAAGTTGTTCTCATTACACACATAGAGCCACTCCGAGGTACTGGAAGCAAAACATAAGTCTTCCACGTGTACACCAAAGGTACGGTTTCCCAGACTACAAGCCGTAAGAAACCAGTCAACACGCTCCCGCCACCAAGTAGCGGAAGGCGTCGGGCTAGTAAACAACGCCCGCGCACGGTGGGCGGGGGCGACTACGTAACTAATTGCAACAGTGGGTCGGTTCCTCCCGTAGCCTCTGCGAAGACTGGTGGCGAAATTAATGAAATTAGCACCACCTGTGACACAAAGGGCAAGCAACTCACAAACTTAATAAGGACATAAATTGTTGGCATATACAACGTGTCCAAAACAGCGGTCTATGCACTACTTCCAGCACCTCAGAGGACACCATTTAACACAGTGAATTCAGAGTCCTCTAAACATACCGCGCAAAAAACTTCCTGCATGAGCGCACTACGCTTGAAATAAAGAGTATTAACTTAACACAACATACAACTTCTAAATCTCCGGGTGACTGGCCTGGACTCGTGAAATGTATCTACCAACACATTATCATGGCCAATAAACCGCTTCCGCTCTCCTCTTGCGAGGCACAAATAGGTTATGTCCTGCAACACACTGATTAACATATCTAAAACAGTGTTCGTTACGAGATTAACACTCAATGTCACAGGGAAACATTAATCAAAAACAGACATCGGCTCGTTACAATAAACGCACAAATTACGTGGCTGAAAAACACAACCAAGTCAGTGACACACAAGAAGGTCAGTAATAGTAAGGCCGTTTATCGTTTTCCCATTCAGAGGGGCGTAAAACAATAACAGTTAAGCAGAGAAGTATGAATTCATTTGAGCATTTCAGTGACTGACAACAACTAAGTTTTTAAATCCAGAACACAAGTCGTCACAGGATAAACGCGGCCTTATGCAATGGACTCCTAATAGTAAGATCAAGCGTCCAAAGCACACTGCTCAATAAATACACCACAACGGCAAGCACACTCAGTAACCGCGAGAACCATGGACACTGAGAACAAAATGCTGCTTATATCCAAACCAACTGTGCTCGCAATGGCATCACATCAGTCACAGAGCCATAGAGACGAGAATGTAGTCACTATAAGCAAACGGTAAATCCATCATAAACGAGGAAGCAGCATGTTCCCGACAGAATCGGAGCCTCTACCCACCAAGTACGCATCAAACGCCCAAACACAATCAGGTAACGTGGCAAACATTCCCCTTGCCACCACACACGGCGTCGGCAGACACGGCTTCACGTTCCGCGCATTATCGTCTATCTTACTGTTTTCTGGTCGCCCTCCAAAATCCAACTACTCGACTGTCACTGGTACCTCGCCGACTTCCCCCACGAGGGGGCGCCAATTCTCTCTTTCCTCCGCGATAATATTATACGCGGTACGTTCGATAGATCAAACCCGAGCCGCCACGGCTCAATATTAGTCTGGCATGACGAATACTGCGTTGTTTTTGTGGAACATACAAAGAAAAAGTGTTTGTGCTATAATTATAAATACTGAAAATTAGAATAACAAAAAGAAGAATAGAGTTTAAGTGCCATATCAGCGTGTAGCCGGATATCAGTGCACACGTCAGAGCCTGGGAAAGAAGCGGGTGAAGACGCAAGGCGGAAGGACCACCTAAGGAAGAGAACACATCACCAAGCGGTAATCGATAAAAACGCGGCTGGCTGACGACAGATAAGCCACAGTCTAGGACAAGCCCAAAGCAAAATAGGGGTATAAAATGGGAACCTTCGACTCGTCGATGTCGAGAGGCCAAGAGGAAAGAGAGACACAATCCGAATCGCAGCCAGAGAGAAGTACCAAATGGTAAGCGATGTTGATACCGAACAGTCCGCAGTACATCGATAATAAAAACCGACGATATCAGAAGCGAGTGCACAACCCGGGTGACGGTTCGCGGGGCGCGGGGAACAGCATGGGGGCGAATCCGAGTGGAGGGACGGGTGGTGCTCGCGCCATACGAGCGCAGCGCTGTCGAGATACTGTGCCCTTTAACGGCCACCTACGTTTATTTCCTCCGGCGGGCATTCCAGTTCCGCGGAGTGCGACAGCGAAGTACGTGAGCTAGTAATATGTTGCAATTACACAACTCGCGAAATCTGGTAGTTAAACCATGTTTTTATTTTGCACATGGCTGCTGCAGCATCCAACTAGCATTTGGTATTTCTAACGATCTGCTAACTGCAGATTTAAATATGCGTTAGGAGTCAAATGAAGGTCGACGAAAGCTGGAAATGCATATTGGCAAAAATAAAAATCCATAAAAAGTGGCCGGTTGCCGTATATTTTAAAATCATAAGAACGACATAAGGGGACAAAGGAAGGCACATGCCCACCTCTAGGTGCTTTACATATTCCTAATGTGTTTATTCTCAGTTTTGCAGCGCAATTTACTTTCAGTAAGGCACTAATGGCGAGAAATGAGGTGACAGGTTATGAACGTGTTGATTTTTCTGGCTGATGAGGAAATGTGGTCTATTCCAAGTGCCATCTTTCAATGCTCTATCGAATGCTTTTCACAGTATCATATTTCCCAAATCATCTTCATCTACTCCCGCTTCCCTTTCTAAAGTATTGCCTTCAATTTCATTTTCTTTGCGCAGCCATTTTATACATTTTTCCAGCTTTCAGCTTTCCATTCTTTGCTTAGTACTGGCTTGCCATCTGATTTCTTGATATTCATAAAGCTACTTCACTTTTCTCTACTTGCTTCTTTTGTTTCGAATAGTCGGCATCTGTTTCTCCTATATCTGTACGTACTTGATAATATTTGTGTACCTTCTCAAGCCATTCCTGCTTTGAGATTTTTAGTTTCTGTCAATTTTATATTTAAGTCGCCTAGATTTCTTTTGTTCCGCTCCGGAAGAGTTTTTATGTTTTGTGCTTTTATCAGTTACTTTAAATACCTTGTGTGTTCTGTAAGGATTTCTCCTGGGATTTGTCTCTTTGTCTAGTCTGTTCTCTGCTGCCGTCACTATTTCATCCCTCAAAGCTACATGGTACACACAAACAAATGGGGCGTTTACCTTGTATCCACACCCGCCTAGCGGTTTAATCCCCCTGATTTATTCAAAAATGGTTCAAATGGCTCTGAGCACTATGGGACTTAACATCTATGGTCATCAGTCCCCTAGAACTTAGAACTACTCAAACCTAACTAACCTAAGGACAGCACACAACACCCAATCATCACGAGGCAGAGAAAATCCCTGACCCCGCCGGGAATCGAATCCGGGAACCCGGGCGCGGGAAGTCTAATTTATTCCTTGGCAGTAATTTGCACTTCTCTCGCGGTTAAGAATGGTGACGAGAAACAACGTCACTGTTCAAGAACTTTCTGTGATTAACATAATATTGATAGAAAGCTAAAGAGTCATATTCTACTCAACCATACTATCTCTCCAGTCACTGGTGGAATGTGACATATTTTCGTATCTTTTGATGTCAGTTTGTATCGTATTTTGTACCCTCTGAAAGTGACGGAATGTCGAAAAGCGTAAGGCTACTTTGGTAACAATAAAAAGTAATGTCTGAACGTTATTAAAGTGCATTTAATACTCGAAAATTTCAGTCAAATCTCGTGCGGCGAGCATGTGCTGTATCTTACGTGATGTATTTAGGCCAGTTCAAGGCTGCTTGTCAGCATGATAGACGAGAAGCGAAGTGTGTGTGTGTGTGTGTGTGTGTGTGTGCGTGCGTGTGTGTGTGTGTGTGTGTGTGTGTTTGTGTGTGTGTGTGTGTGTAGGTAGGTCAAAATAGCTGCAGTTGTAAGTGATTTAAGAATTAACCTTTCATGTGCCTATTCCAAAGTTCCACAACAAAATTTAATTGTGTATCGGCTGGGATACAAGCCCAGATCCTCGGTTTTCATTGTAAACGGCCACGGTTCTATGGCAAAAATTCAGGACAATTTAGAGTTCAGTTCAGATTTAGGTTGACAGTTTTCATTTGTGGATGAATAAATGAAGCGTGTACAACTATCGTCATTCTGTTAGGCAGTTTGAAATACACTGCCTGTAGAAAGAAAAGAAGGGTAGCACCGAGAAAGGAAGGAGGAACTAAAATGAAACTTTACTCGTTCAAGTGGTTCAAAGGTTACGTGATGTTATTCAGTGATTATAATATCGCGCCAGATTTAGAAAGAACTGTATGAGCCCACTTACTGCTACGACGTTGCACCCCCTCTGGTCTGCATTCATGCACTGATTTGGTTAGGAAGGCTGTCATAAAGCCGTTGTGTCTCCCCTGAGGCAGGGCGACGCAGAACTCTTGCAATAGGCCCTCATATCCTGGATACTGTTCTGGCTTGGATTTTACATCCGAGCTGGTCCTAAACATGTTGCTTTTGCTTTGGTACATATCTGAGGGTATGCTGCTCACGTGAGTACCGCACCATCTCGCAAACAGTTCGTACAGACAGGTGTCACGGCAGGACGAGCAGTGTCCTGCTGAAACGTGGCGCAGATGTAATGTCCCCCGAGAGATAACGCATGAGGACGCAGGATTCCCGTGACATACCGTTGTGCAGTCAGAGTTCCCTCAGGCCGTAGGCCCTGTAGGCCGTCATACCGGATGGGTTGCCACTCGATGGCGACAATAGCAATGCCGCTGTTCATTTCGTAGAAATCGGATGATTTGGGCCGCTGACCATGTCACCGCCTTATTTAATGGTCATCCTGGGCGATGCAGAACCGCGATTCATCGCTAAACGCAACCCAGCGGCATTTACAGTATCAGTAGTCCATACTTCCGTGTCACGGGACCACGCCACAAGCAGGCGCGTCTGTTGCGGCGTTGACTGACGGCTGTTCAGGTGGCAGAAATTCGCTATTTCAGCTGCTGCTAGTCTCCGACGTATGTTGCGGGATGATCCGGAATGCTGCGGGGAATCCGTTACTTCTTCTCGAATAGCAGGTGCAGACATGTAGGGACTAGAATCTGCTTAGTGCGTAATACTAAGACCTTTTGTTATTGTGGTCAGATGCGGTGGACCGGAACCTTGACTCTGACTATGCCTGCTCTCACGTACTCATGTTGTCCGATATCGGGCCACTGCCACTCCCGAATGTTCCACAAATCCAGAAATTACATGAGTCGACTAACTGGTCCTATGGAGGCCGGCAATGAGATGCCTTTCAACTTTTTCAGCTGCCGATAATGCTGTCTTTTACGAGTATGCTGCATCTGCGTGCCCTTCACACTGATAATTCAGCATCTGGCGCTGTTCAAGACCCTCATTTACCCCGTCAGGCCTGATAACGACAGTAAACCAATAACACTAGTGCACTCTGAAGGCCAATCTACCTGTCGCAGAGAATGGCAACTAATCATTTACACACCCGCCGATGGCGTGTGTATATCAAAAAAGTTACATAGATATCAGACAGCGACTTTGGCGGGCTTTATTTTTGAAGCTGACGAGTGTGACACTCATCGGAACGTCGCAGAATTTCAGCGCGCTCACCCCGAGAAGTAGTATACGCAGGGAAGCCTACAATCATGAAGTGGAACTATCCTGTTCATTTAAACTACGCTAAAGTGGATGATTTGATTTGGATAATAAAGCGCTTTATTAAGCCCTGCCGCGCGGGATTAGCCAAGCGGGCTAGGCGCTGCAGTCATGGACTGTGGTCCCGGCGGAGGTTCGAGTCCTCCCTCGGGCATGGGTGTGTGTGTGTGTGTGTGTGTCTGTCCTTAGGATAATTTAGGTTAAGTAGTGTGTAAGCTTAGGGAATGAAGACCTTAGCAGTTAGTTCCCGTAAGATTTCACAGACATTTAAACATTTTTATTAATTCAAGCAGATAGAGCAAAAGTTACATTTCTGGTTCATTTTCTGTGGATATTATTAGGTTACGGCCTTTGATTTGAGACCTGACGAAAGCCAGCAGTTATCGGGAGACATACCTTTTAAAACTGATTCCCAGCCATGCAGCTTGCCTTTTATTACTTACAGGAAGCCCTAACGCTGATGAAGAGTGATTTACAGATGCTGGCGTCTTAGGTCCTAAATCTGACGATTTCCTAAGCCGTGCACAACGCTGCACAAAAGCACTAGTCACAGTAACTAACTTTATTTTATTTTGGTTAAATTTTACGCCTTCTCTTGTCTGTAGTTTATACTCAACGTGTTTGTGTGTGTGACAGTGTGGGAGTGGGGGAGGATAAAGAAAAATCGTTAAGTTTTGTAAAACTTGCGATCGTATTAGTCCATAATGAGCTGTAAGTGCCGTATATAAAAGCCTGTAGCTTCATCGCCTTTATCAACTACAACAACAATAATTTTTGGCTTTGTTTGTGGCACGGTTGAAGCAGATAGAATAAAAATTACATTTCTGGATCAGTTTGTGTGGCTATTATTAGGCTACATAATATTACACTGGCTGTGCATTATTTACAGTGGAGAATAGACTTGCCTGTATCACATAAAATATTCCGGCCTTTTACAGAGGAGTCAGTGACGAGATACAGCCTTCACTGGAGCTTTATAGTGGCTACAACGCTCCGGCTCTCTGCCTCTCCACCCTTCCGCCCCCTCCCCCTCTTCCACCAGAGGAGGATGAAACGTAGCGTACCTCGAAGAAATTCATTCGACCCCTGAATAATAGGCCACAGTATTTCGACTGGTATGACATTATCGGCCGTGAAAGTTTATATTTTAACCTTCCTTGTAAATTTTCAGTGCAAAATTTGCAGCATCTGAAGAATGCGTGCGCTAGAGTGGATCTGTGGGTGACCGCAGAGTCGCTCCGCAAGCAGGAGCGGGAGTGTACTGGGAACGTGGGCGAGGCAGCGGTCTCCGATCGGCTCTGCAGGCAGCGCACGTCTAGCCACGTCCGCGGGTTGCGGCTCCAGCAGGCGCCGCGCTCGGCCCTAACAGGCTAAGCAACTCGCATCTCCCCAGCTCCCTGCTCCGGCAAACTGCCGCGCCGCCATTCCCTGGGCCGGCACTTTCGTCCAATTGCCCGGGCGAGGGCTTACCGCAGTTTGCTCGCGACCTCGGGAAGACCGTCACTGTAACGGTTTCGGAGTTACATCGAAGCTGAAGAGTGATTTTGCTAACAACAGCAGCAGCTCTAGTTGTAAGAAGTGTTGAATATTTCATCCGCAAAAGCCGGCATCGTGAGGGCTGCGATTGTTGATAAGTACAAATAAAACAGTTTTCTGCCGCAGTCTATTTTGCAGTTGCCTGTTTTTATCGTCAATATCATCATCTTAGGTGGAGAATAGTTTATTTACTTAGTTTGTGTAGTGACGGGAAGAGACGCCTTTCACAGTAGCGGACTAAGGGCAATGAATATTATGATGGATCTTTTGAAGGGCGGTAGAGTCATAGAAACTCTGCATAGTACGGACTGATTGTGCTGAACATCTACAACATACAACGTACCATATACAACATCTCTGAAGTGATAGTGTGAACATTATGAGTAATTGAGAAGACATACAAGAGGGAGCAGAATGCATACTTCTTACAACTACACCGCCCTTCAAAAGACGCAGCATAATCTACACTGCATTCTGACTGCTACTGTGAAAACAATTCTTCACTTGAAGATGATGTTGTGAACCAACGAAACACACAATGGTAAAATAAATCAGTGATTAACGCAGATAACTTATTTGTATGTAGACGCTTCAGTTAAAAAAATAATAAAACAACGCTGGTATCGTTCCCATACCACGCCATTTTCAAGAGATGTCAAGTAATTTTTTAATGTTCAACTGACTGTAGGTGAATTTGACGTCACAGTTGTGTTTTTTACATAAAACATTTTACAACCGACACTGCTATTACTGGCGCCAATTATCTACCGTTCTTTTCAGTATACTGTTGATAAATTACTAGCTAATTAAACGGACAGTTTTGTTTGCATTAGATGTTAAAATACATGGCGCAATAATTTAATCATTCTTATTGTTTTTAGGATTCCGTACTTCACCCTGTAAAAACATAATCATTACATCTCACTTTGTTGTTGATCTGTCTCACCGTCTGTTAAGACCCCTTCTTCTCAGGAACGGGAAGAGATATCAAGTTGAAATTTATGTCAAGTAATTAAGTCTACGGATCAGTGGAGCTGCAAAAATTTAAACTTCCAAGTCAAGGCATCAAAAGATACGATCCTCAGTTACGCATAATTCTATTTGTACGGAACCCTCAAAGCGCGAGTGCTACTAGCACTTGTCCAGTTTTCTTTCTTAAAATGTACTCTCGTCATCATGTTATCGTCCGGCGCATAACCGTTCCGGCAGAATACATTCCTCTACGCTGCTTTTTTCTCAAGAACCAGCTGCCCGTTAAATATTACTAACTTGTTGATTAAAAGTAACCTCCGCCTAATACTACCAAATTTTGATAATTTTAATTAGAAGTAATAAAAATAAGACTTAGAACTAGAGAATAGAAATAAGAAAAATGAAAAATACAAGAAAAATATTTGTCTTTTTACACAAATAAAAATATGCGGAAGAGACGGCAAATATTATGACAGTGTTTGAGTATCTCACTTAAATACAGCTTCTGCGATACTCAGCGCAATTTTTCTTTTTGCAGTAGCTTTGGGGGTCTCGTTGATGGAGGTAACTCGACGGTAATCTAGAGTGATACTCACTTCATTGTTCTTACGATAAGCGAGGTACAGTGATTCCTGTCTCATCGTCCATATGGAAGGCTAGGTAGTGAATATTCAGTCTCTGTTGTGGGGTTGTGAACCGCTGAGGTCTACGGCGGGACGAAGCCTCTCCGTCTTTTCTAGGTCCCCGGGTAGTACAAAATGCACAACCTATTATGAACAGCATAGTTAACGCACCATCGTAGGTAAGACAGACACAATGCCAACATACGCCACAATAGCGAAAATGAGGAGGTGAAGTGCTGTGCCCCAATTTCATTACACACTTTTCTTAAAATAATTTATTACACATAAATTCAAACAACAATATCAAAACCATAACCTTGTTTTAACATTCACAGAATGAATAACACCTTATCTGTACTTCATATTACAACCGCTGATGATATCATGCTACAATAAATTAAGGTTTAAGAGTCTAATGATGATGCACATTAAACCAGGTTGTAACCACAACTTTTGCACACTAACTGTAGCCCATGTAAAGAGAAGGTATTCAAAATTAAATGAGTTTCAAAGATGATCCACTGAATATACAATTAAACCCTGAGCTCAGGAACGTAACTTCCCTTAAGAAATTTTGAAGCAATCCCATTACAATATATCCATCTGATCAAGCTAATATGAACTTGCAGCTATAACATATCTTATTAAGTCTTGAAACTGGCGTTATGTCAAAGTTCAGAACAGTGAAATGATTTAAAAACTTCACAAAAGTAGTTACATAACTTATAAGTCAACAAATCTTACAGTTTAAAGCCGGAGTACACAACTATAATCACAAGCAGACAGCCTATTCAAAATGCTATCTGCCTACAGGAACCATTTACTGTATTACAAACACTCAACTCAGTCAGACAGTTGAAATAACAGTACTGACAGGTTGCAAGAAAAATAGCAATTTTCTGTGATTAACAGTCCTCACAGGACACAGAACTTGAGTAGCGAAGTAATGATTACAACTGACCAACTTACAAAAAAGAGGACAGATTACTTGCGAGCTTGCCTCAAAAAATAACACACAGTAAAAGGCCCCCCCAACCCGCCCCTGTTAAATGGTTGCTCCGTGCGTTTTTATTTTAACATCACCTAACAAGGTGGCCTTGACAACGCGTTAAACACAGCAGAAATTTTGGATAGAAGTACGTGAAACATAAATTTGTTATCATGAACAACCTGAAGAGGAGCAGCAGCCTTTTCGGTAGGTGCAGGGGCCATAGTCCAATTGACTGAACTGGCCTTGTAACATAAACTTAAGCATCATCGCTGTGCTGGGTACTACGAATGGATGAAAGCAAGGAGAAACTACAGCCATAATATTTCCCGATTGCATGTAGCTTTACTGTATGGTTAAACGATGATGGCGGCCCCTTGGATAAAATATTCCGGAGGTAAAATAGTCCCCCCTTCGGATCTGCGGGCGGGTACTACTGACGAGGACGTCGTTATCAGGAAATCAAAACTGGCTTTATACGGATCGGAGTGTGGAATGTCAGATCCCTTAATCGGGCAGGTAGGGTTAGAAAATTTAAAAAGTGAAAGGGATAGGCTAAAAGATTTAGTGAATTTCAGTGGGAGGAGGAACAGGACATCGAGTCATGTGAATACAGGACTATAAATACAAAGTAAAATAGGGGTAATGCAGGAGTAAGTTTAATAACGAATAAAAAGTAGGAACGTGGATAAGCTACTACGAACAGCATAGTGAACGCATTAATGTATCCAAGATAGACACGAAGCGCCTACGCCTAATGCAGAAGTACAAGTTTATGTGCCAACTAGCTCTGCAGATAATGAAGAGATTGAAGAAATGTACGATGATATAGAAGATAGCTAAGAGGGACGAAAATTTAAGAGTCATTGGGAACTGGAGATCGGTAGCAGGAAAAGGAGGAGGAGATTACTGTTTAACGTCCCGTCGACAACGAGGTCATTAGAGACAGAGCACAAGGTCGGATTGCGGAAGGATGGGGAAGGAAATCGGCCGTGCCCTTTCTAAGGGACCATCCCGGCATTTGCCTGGAGCGATTTAGGGAAATCACGGAAAACCTAAATCAGGACGGCCGGACGCGGGATTGAACCGTCCTCCTCCCGAATGCGAGTCCAGTGTGCTAAGCAGGAAAAGGAAGGGAAGGAAGAGCAGCAGGTGAATATCGACTGGGGGTAAGGAATGAAAGGAGAAGCAGCCTTGTAGAAATCTGCACTCAGCATAACTTAACCATCGCTGACATTTGGTTTAAGTATCACGAAAGAAGGTTGCATTCATCGAGGATACCTGGAGACACCCGGAAGGTCTCAGACTGATTGTATAATGGTAAGACAGAGATTTAGGAACCAGGTTTTAAATTGTAAGACATTTTAAGGGGCATGTGTGGACTCTGACCACAATTTGTTTGCTGTGAACCGTTGATTAAAACTGAAGTAATAGCAAAAGGGTGGGAATTTAAAGAGATAGGACCTGGATAAACTGAAAGAACCAGAGGTTGTAGAGAGTTTCAGAGGGAGCATTAGGAAACGATTGACAATAACAGCAGAAAGGAATACAGTAGAAGAAGAATGGGTAGCTTTCAGAGATGAAATAGTGAAGGCAGCAGAGGATCAAATAGTTAAAGAGACGAGGGAGAGTAGAAAACGTTGGGTAACACGAGAGATATTGAATTTAATTGATGAAAGGAGAATATCGTCAGTAAATGAAACAGGCGAAAAGGAATACAAACGTCTAAAACGTGAGATCCACAGGAAGTGCAAAATGGTTAAGCAGTGATGGCTAGAGGACGAACATTAGGATGTAGAAGCATATATTACTAGGGCTAAGATAGATACTGACTTCAGGAAAATACTGACTACAGGATCGTTGGAGAAAAGAGAACCACCTGTACGAATATCAAGAGCTCACAAGGAAAACCAGTCCTAAGCAAAGAAGGCAAAGCGGAAGGGTGGAAGGAGTACACAAGGGCAATGTACTTGAGGGCAATATTATAGAAATGGAAGAAGACGTAGATGGAGATGAAATGGGTATGATACTGCGTGAAAACTTGAGTGAGTACTTGAAGACCTAAGTCGAAAAAAGGCCCCGGGAGTACACAACTTCCATTAGAACTTCTGATAGCCTTAGGTGAGCCAGCCATGACCAAACTATTCCATTTGGTGAAGAAGATGTATGAGACAGGCGAAATAGCTTCAGACTTCAAGAATAACTTAATAATTCCAATCCAAAAAAAAGCAGGTATTGACTGGTGTAAAAATTACCAAACTATCAGTGTAATAAGACACGGCTCCCAAATACTAACACGAATTCTTTACAGACGAATGGAAAAACTGGTAGAAGCAGACCTCGGGGAAGATTAGTTTGGATTCGCCAGAAATGCAGGAACAAGCGAGGCAGTACTGACTTATCGTAGAAGATAGGTTAAGGAAAGGCAAACCTACGTTTCTAGCATTTGTAGACTTAGAGAAAGCTTTTGACAATGTTGACTGGTATACTCTCTTCCAAATTCTAAAGGTGGCAGGGGTAAAATACAGGGAGCGAAAGGCTATTTACAATTTGTACAGAAACCAGATGGCAGTTATAAGAGTCGAGGGGCACGAAAGGAAAGCAGTGGTTGAGAAGGGAGTGGTTGAGGGCTGTAGCCTACACCCAATGCTACTCAATCTGTATATTGAGGAAGCAGAAAACGAAACAAAAGTAAAACGACGATAATGGAATGTAGTCGAATAAAATTAGGAGATGCTGAGGGAATTAGATAAGGAAATAAAACACTTAATGTAGTAAATGAGCTTTGCTCTTTGGACAACAAAAGACCTGATGATGGTCGAAGCAGAGAGGATGTAAAATGTAGACTAGAGCTGGCCAGAAAAGTGTTTCTGAAGAAGAGAAATTTGCTAATGTCGAGTACAGATTTAAGTGTAAGGAAGTCTTTCCTGAAAGTATTTTTATGGGGTGTAGCCATGTATGTAAATGAAACATGCACAATAAACAGTGTAGAGAAGAAGAGAATAGAAGCTTTTGAAATGTGGAGCTACAGAAGAATGCTGAAGATTATATGAGTAGATCACATAACTAATGAGGAGGTACTGAACAGAAGTGGGGAGAAGGGGAATTTGCGGTATAACATGACAAGAAGAAGGGATCAATTGGGAGGACACGGTCTGAGGCATCAAGGGATCACCAGTTTAGTATTTGATTGAAGCGTGAGGGAAAAAAAGTAGAGGGAGGCCAGAAGATGAATACAGTAATCATATTCAGAACGATGTAAGTTGCAGTATGTAACACCATAGCTGTAGTGCTCTACTGATTTATTTTGCTTTTGTTTCACTTAATATTACATCGTTGGGCTTCTGTAAATTTGTTTGATTGAATAGATAACACAAAACTGTGTACTCCTTTCTTTGTACAAACTTTGATGTCATGGTTTGGTTCTATGCAAGGTAGTATATCTGTCATTTTAATTCATTGTCCCATTTGGAGGGAACAAAACTTACTGTATACAATTGTAATTTCTGAGTGAATAATTTTTTGTAGAAATGTCAATATGTGCAAATGTTCTGTTTTATTTAAAATGTTTGTTTGCTGTTATGTAAATTGCTGATCCTCACTTAGGATTCTTAGTTATTTGATATGCAAAAGGTGTAGTGGTACCCCTCGTGAACGGAACTGTGTAGCGCGCGCAAATTGTGGTTGGCCTAGGTAGGAAAGGTGGAACAAGAGTCAGTCGGGGACGAGCTACCAAACTGTGCACTGCCATGTAAAAATTGCATATTGTGCTGGGTCCGAGAGAGGCTTTTTCTGCTACTTTCCAATGCCTCGGATGGATGGATAAATAGATGGAACGATTCTGGAATTGGTATTCATCATCGCCACCAAGAAGGGCCAGAGTCCAGCAATTCCGCCTGCAAATCCACCTACCAACATGCAGTTGCCACCACAATCACTGTAACGGAATACTATAATGATGTACAGTGAAGGATCAGCTTACTGGATGTTTTAGTGTGCACAAATATAAGGTAACTTATAACTGAATTTATGTACCTACCTCGATTTTTTCCCTATCACAACACCTATCAGGTTCCTCTCCATCTGAACTATGATTACCGAGTGTCCTATTTTGTGGAAAAAATGAAAGCCTCAAAGTTAGATGGTTAATTACATAATGTGTTTGATCTTTGATGAGAAGGAAATATTCAGGCTTACTGTGGATTCAGTGAAATTGTGGGAAGCAGTAAATGAAGTTTTGTGAAGTTTCAAAGTCACCTATTTAATCGTTTACTTGCAAGTAGAAGACTATGATTATAAAGACAATTTACAGTTTTTTTTAAATTAAAGTTCATATAATTGAGGCTTATAAAGTTTTGCTTAGTTAATGATCATAGTGCTACCTGTAGTAAATTTGAAAAGGTGAGTCAGTTTCTTGCAAATCTGTCAACATTGTGTTTCACTGTAGTAAAAGTGGAAAACTGCATTTATGGAAAATTATATGTTCATGATTACTAAGTGTTTGTCTCTCTTGTGTATTGGAAGTGCATATTAATAGTATGACAGGATCCACAGTTTGTCTATTGTGCTAATGCTGGGTAACAAGTAACGGGAAGACCACTATTTATGAAAACCATAATTTCTTTATTCAAAAGATAGTGAGAAGCAGCTTGTTAGTGGATTCCAATTAACTTTCATCCTAAATAGAATAGTATTCAGTTGAGAGATATTTAACCTGTGACCAGTTCAGAAAAATGCAGTGAACTGCATTTATAATTTTATGTCAGCTAGGAAAATATTTGATCATTAATACTGAACCTATATCCAATTAATGATTCTGCAGTTATAAAGACCATTCAGTTTGAGTAAGCACTGAGAATAATAGTGTATTTCGTTATTCGTTATATTAATGCACATAGTTTGTGCTGCTCTAGGTGTTAGCTTCAATCTTACCGTAAACATATGTATGTGTCAGAGTTCATTGCACTCGCGTGTGGCCTAGTTTAGGTTGTGTTTGTTCGTTAAAGTTACTCATACCTACTTTCTTAAACGAAAACGTTAATCTTTCTCTTGCCTAATTAGGCTGGCGACCGTTTTCTTTACTCTCTAAACAGTACAGCCAAGTAAAATATTATTTGTTACTGTTTAAATGTTTACGTAATTCTGACTTTCACTTCCGATAAGCCACTTCCATTAGGTACAACACGGTCAATATAACAAAATTCCTCTCAGAGGGTAACACTGTTCTGTTGCGTTGTACCATAATTTGCTTTAATAAAATAGTTTTATTTCACAACCTGCTTCCAGCTTTAAGGTAATGGTACAGCAGTAGCAGACAGGAGTGTTATACGTGGCTTTTCCGTGACAGGAAGTTTTGTTCTGTTGGGGCACACTACGTAATAAACCAAACTTGGTATTTGATTGCTTAAGCTACGCAAATGCAGTTGCAGTGTTATAAAAAGTGGCTCGGAGATGTAGAGACTTGCAGAGGATAAAGTAGTTTGGAGACCAGCATCAAACCAGTCTTTGTACTGACTCCTACAACAACAACCACATACATAAAAAAGAAGCGAAGCTGATGTCTGTTATATACTATAGCTACTAATTTAAAACGTAATAAAATGGAACCAACTTGTGGTCACGATATTGTTCAAAACTTGACAACAGAGTAAACATATTACTCGGGTTTCAGATGTAGCCAGGGCACGGAAAGGATACAGTAGGTATAATAATTCTCACCGGCTACTGGAGAACGCGGAAGAAGAGAGTCGTTGCACCATAGCTGAAACGTCCCCTTAGAACAATTTTAAATGACTGTGCTTAAACTGACACACAATATTTTTAGCGCAGCGCAATCTGACTATCAAAGATCCCTGCAAAAGAATGGCCCTGAGTAACATTAAACTACACCTTTCAAAAATCACTTACCTCACAAAAATCTTCATTAGTCGAACTACTGCAATACGGCGAGCGCCACTACTGCCAGCTAAATAAAAGATTCAAACTATGGAAGTCACTAACTACTGATAGGGATAGTTAGCGAATGAAAGATTTTAATAGAGAACAAACAATGTATTTACCTTAATAGTCATAATATATATAGTAGTTCATGACAAATTACAAAACTCCGCCATCTCTCTCCCCACATCCACCACTACTGGCGGCTCACCTCCAACTGCGCAACGCTACGCGATGGTCACATCCAGCTGCCGCTCTACAATGGCAGACAACAATGCAAACTAGCCACAGACTGCACACAGCACAGCCAGTGATTTTCATACAGAGAGCGCTATGTGGCGGCGGCGTTACCAATATAAGAACCTAAACAGCCTACTTACATAAAGAACACATAAACAGCCTACTTACATAAAGAAAACATAAACAGCCTGCTTACATAGCCCCCATGCTCCCCACAAAAAATTTTTACAAATAGTGTTGGGCACAGGCCAATACAGATTTGAAAAAAATTTTTCACAATTACAGTAACAAAGATATAAAATGCACACACTTATTGATACAATGTTGGTCAAAAGCTAAAATTTTCTCACAGTCCATAAAGACAGTCCTGATCATTCACCATAATAGTAATTACAGTTTCTCATTAGTAAAAGAAATTGCACACAGAAGTAGTGGATTTCCATGCAGTCTTGAAGAAGTAGTGTTGTCCTTCCAACGGAAAGACAGTGCTGACTCTTGACATGCTGACAGGTAATGGGCCACAATGGAGCAAACCCACAGCAGAGTCATTCGAAGTTCTGACGAATATTGGTAGGTAGGTCATCACAGAGCAGACCCACTACAGTCCTGGTAGATAAACAGCCTACTTACATAAAGAAAACATAAACAGCCTGCTTACATAGCTTAGGTATGAAGACGAACTAGAAACGATATCATGGCCACAGGGTACCAAAGTGAAGCAGAATTTGCAAGACTCCAGTAAGAGTCCGCCATAATGTCACTAACCCATGACTACGTGCCACAGAATTTCAGAATTCGCCCACCACCTTGCCTTGTTCTTTAGGATGCAGACAGCTCACCGAGAGAAATCGCAAAGCGGCGTTCGCTATTACTCAGGCGACATCCTTACTGCACAAACCACAGCCGGTTGCTCCGACGCATGTAAACAAACTCCTCGTCACTCGCGGCACCTCAAGGGGAGCCGCCACACACCCCAGGCGCTGCAGTCCAAGACTCTCCAACGGCAGCGCGCCCGCACCCAAATAGCCTCCCGTTCTCTTCGCAATAAACCCTCAGACTGGAAGTTTCGAGAGGAGAGAACAACCGAACCACCCAAGGAGGTACAAGGTGCAACAAAACCATCGCAAAAACGATTTGCTGCGAGACAGCCGCGGACGACTCTGTCCTACCCCTCCCTAGTGAAGCAAGTAATGGGGAAGGGGAGGTGAAGGAACCAATCCTCAACTGTTCCTCGACAACCTAGTTATTGAAAATTTTTAACTGGTTTTAACTGCACATACAGTCTTAACACCAGCTGTTTCTCGAACCAGGAATGTAACTGTAAAAAGGACCTTGGTCACCTCGTAGGGACTCAAAAACCGTGGCATCATTTTGGATGTAATCTTGAAAGTGCATTTACACTGCACCCAGTTCTTTTTTATAATATCCAACTAACAACGCGCAGAGTGACGGAATATCTACAATTGATACAACCCCCAACGTATGCGCTAGCAGAATATTGTTACTAGCCACCTCCATATTTTTCTGAATTGTTTCTGTACTACCGTCGACTGGCAGAATGCCACCGATAGATCAGACATTAGGTAATGGTGATTTGACAGGGAAAATGAACATGAGACGAGCAGGCGTTACCTATGGGCTTCTTGGTTCGCAGTATTTATAGCAAACGTCAGCCACACTATCGACTGGTCCATCGAGTCTGTGCTCTTGAGTGAAATATGATACGTGCGGACATCAAGTTGAGATAAAGGTGACCTGAAAACGACGGCTGCATGTGGTGCGACGTCGTCGCTACATGGCAGACGGCATTGACGAAACAACATTTCCCAAACCCTCTCGATAAAAATGCTTGAGCATTGTCACTATAGTGACCCTTGAGGTACTTGATTTACTAGGAAACAACCACACAAATAGAGAAAAGGTAATTAAAACCACCAGTAAATGCCTGTTTTCATACTTAGTACATAGAAGGGGCTTCACGTAAATAACGAAATTCTTTTTCGTGATGTGTTTTGCTCTGTCTGAAGTGAGTTCTCAGTTCTTGGAATTAAGATTAGCCTTAGCTCTGAGACATTTCTGACATTAAATATGAAGATGGTATCTGTTCTTTCGGACATGTCCGAAAGATCAAGTACCATCGGTGACCATGCAGCTCGTTAGAATGAAATTACAGTGAAATGAATACCCTTAGCTGCATACAGGCGTTGATGTAAGTCAACGGGGACAGTTGATAATGTGTACCTCGACCGGGACTCGAACCCAAGATCTCCTGCTTACATGGCAGACGCTCTACCCATCTGAGCCACCGAGGACACTGAGGGTATGGTGCGACTGTAGGGACTTATCTCTGGCACGCCTCCCGTGAGACCCACATTCGCAACTTATTGTCCCGCACTATATTCACAGTACCCCTGCCCATCATACTCATTACTCGCGGCTTTCTGCCGATTCCCGTAAGAGTTCGGGCACTGTTTCCACATCTGCACAGATATGGCCGGTGAGCTTTAACTATATATAAATGAAGACGGTACGTGTTCTTTCGGAGATGACCATCTTCTTCTGTGCGGATGCACAGACAGTGCCCGAACTCTCACGGGAATCGGCAGTAAAGCCGCGAGTAATGAGTATGATAGGCAGGGGCACTATGAATAAAGTGCGGGACTATAAGTTGCGAATATTGGTCTCACGGGAGGCGTGCCAGAGATAAGTCCCTGCAGTCGCACTATCCCCTCTGTGTCCTCGTTGGCTCAGATGGGTAGAGCGTCTGCCATGTAAGCAGGAGATCCCGGGTTCGAGTACCGGTCGGGGCACACATTATCAACTGTCCCTGTTGACTTATATCAACGCCTGTATGCAGCTAAGGGTATTCATTTCCTTGTAATTTCTGGAATTCGCTAAAATCCTTATTTAAGGTTAGCCAAGTTATACTCTCTTTAATTTTCATAACAGTTTTAAAGGTACCCAGGTACCTGTCACAAAGAGACTCATGAAAATATTTAAATATATCTGGAACTAAATCTTGGGGTGAACAAATCTAAGGACTTCCCATCGTACCGAGTTTCGTAACATAAAATTCTTTCCTGCCTCCAGTCGGCACGTAATAGCGACCAACTGAGGGTCGTTCTCTTGCTTAGCACGAAGTATTACCAAACAGGTCGGGTACTTCGCCAAGGATAGCCCCAACACAAAATTCATTTAATACATCGGGCGACAGGTACTCGAGTTCCTCCCGAGGCTGAAGCATGGGGCTTAGGGCATCGACAACTTGGTTATCACTCTCCTAATGTGCCGAACCTCAAAAGAGAAATCATATATTCAAACCTCGCATCTCGCTAGTCTCCGTGTCTCGTAAGGACGCGCCAACACTCAAGATAAAACTTTGTTATCAATTTCCAGTAAAAACTGTCTACGTTCTAAATAAAACTTGAACGTTTGAAAACCAAACAACACAGCCAAACCATCAGATTAATAGAATGAATATTTTTCCTGCATCTCTTAATGGCCAGGAGGCGTAAAATGTACGTTTTCTTTCAGCTCTGTCCTCGTAAAGCAGAAAAGCGGCAATACCTGTATTCGATGCAACAGTCTGCTATATGAATTGAATGTCATAATTCGGAACCCCAAAACAGGCGCGTTGGCAGGTCAGCTGTAGCGCGTCATATGATGCCTGCTGCAGCGCTCCCCAGATAAATGGTTCGTCTTTCCGTCACAGATGATTAAGGAGAGCGGCTAATTGTGCAAAATTTGGAAATACTTTGCGAAAAAATTCGCCGTGTCCGTGAACCTTGCAAGATAAATGTTTTGCTTCTGCGATCTGGAAACTTCTGTACTGTGAAACGCGTACGCAGCGATGGTGAGCCATGACAATCTTTGACCAGAGACCATGTAGTCAGCTTTGTTGCGAGATGGAGTTGCATGTAGCGAGTCGGTAAATGCAGTCGGTGTTAGTAGCGCGCGAGAGACAGTCGGGTTGTGTGTGAGGAGTCGGCGGGTGCCGACATGGCTCTGGTCAAGATTCAGGACGAGGTATATTGTTAAATAAGGTAATGAAGCAGCTTTGCGCTCAGCTAATAATGTATTGTAATGGATCTTAAGTGTAATTAATTTGTTCAAGAATTGCCCCAATAATAATTTGTTTTCAAACTAAGCATTTTTAACAAACAATCCTTTTTTGCAATAATATTTCCCTTGCATTTTCCTTAAAGAAAAGTTTCCCTTAAATTAAAAAAAAAAATTATATTTGCGATGCATTTCCTCCAAGCTATGGCGAAAAATAAGAGCAGATACAGTATTACTGAGGTAAGAATTTGAGTTTAATCAGGGCGTAAAGATCGACATTTCGGTCTATTTGCGATTTAATTGTCACTGAGATTTTATTCATTTCTTATTAAATTGTCTTACATTTTTGTGGGCAGCTTGCACATGGGTCAGATTGCTAGTTCTAACATTTAATTATTGTCAATTTAAATTTCTGCGGGGAGGTTACACGTGGCTCCATATATATTAAATAATTAACCTTTTCAAAATTTTCCGGGGAGGTTACACTTGGCGACATCCGGTCCAGGATCGAATTTCTTTGAGAATCTTCTGAAAAGTAGTCAGAAATCTGCTCTTATTTGCTGTAATATAATTAGCATTTGGCGCAACGCTTCTACTATTTTGTGACTTTCTTTTCTCAGATCATCGGCAATTCGTTGCTCTGTTGTATTTGTGTGTTGCTTTTGTATTGTGCTTATTTATTTTGTGAATAATTGTGTCTATTGTAAAAATGCCGCGAAAGACAGTGAATAGTGTATCGCGAAGTATAATGAATGAAATTACTGACTTAAACAACTTTACTGATAGTACTAGTGACACGCAGTGTAATGATGACAATCCTGCGTTCACTGCTAATCAATGCGTTCCAACCACTACTAATGATGATTTGTATCTTACTGATCAACAAACGAACTCAATTGTCTCCTCTGTTAATTTGACGACAATTGATGAGGCGGAGCGTTCTATTGTAATGAGCGCTGCCCAGCTTAACACACCCGGTTTGGAAAATTCAAGTGATGAACAGACAAATTTGTCTAATGAAAATGAACAGGATACACAAAGTAGAACGGATTTATTTAATTCCGAAATAGTGATTGACAGTGTACGTTCGACTGACAAACCTTTTTGTAAATTACAGAATGGCCAAATGGTTACACAAAACGTGACAATTGCAGGTACGTCATCAAACAGCACAGAGAATAGAGCTGGTAATATTGGCTTAGAGCAAATGATGGCACTATTGCTACAACAAAGTAATGAAAATTTCAAACAACTTAGTGAACAGGTCAGACAACAGAATGAAAAACAAGACAGTCTTAAAGAAGATCTCAAACAACAACTTAGTGAACAGAACGAACAGTTAAATGAAAAATTAGACAACAATTCCAGACAGTTAAATAAAAAATTAGACAACAATTCCAGACAGTTAAATGAAAAATTAGACAACAATTCCACACAGCTTAGTGAACAGATTAGAGCCGTTGCCGCACAATGTCATGAAACTAAGGAACAGTTGCGCGAGGAAATTGAGGCTTGTTCGAGAAAAAGTAGCGAAGAGATTAGATCTGTTGCGCAAGAATTAAGAGATATGCAAACAAGTGCAACAGAATCACTTAGAGAAGAAATTAATGCAGTCGGTAAACAATGCTCTGAAAAAGCAACACAGTTACGCGACGAGTTTAAAGCAATGACAGCAGAACTTTCGCGCACAATGGATGAAAAGATTGACGCGAAATTCGACCAACAGAACACTCAGATTGACGAACGTTTTAATCACCACATAGAAAACAGTAATACGCGTTTCCGTAAATTTATTCAGGATCAAAATGAAGTAAAACGTCAAGTCATGGAAACAATCACTGCTCAGAGACAAGAAGACAAACATAAAATGTTTGCGAAGGCAAAAACATATGTAGACAACAATATTGCTGCAGTATCGGACAAATTTAATACCATCGAACAATTGAACACCGAATTACGTGATGAGATTTCTGACCTTAAATCAAAAACATATACACACTCAGTAGATTTTCAAACAGTGACCGACAGACTCGAACAATTAGAACTAACACAGGATTCCGATGTCGTCAAAGCTGACGTTAAAAAACTGGACGAAACTACACGTAAATTTCAAAAACAGATTAATGCCTCTGACACTAAAAAAGATGATCAGGTAAAAATACTGACTGAAAAATATGATGAATTGGCCAGTCGTATTGATGTTATCGAAAGTACTAATGATAATAAATCAAACGATACTTCACCGGTTTCATTTAATCAAACACCTGAATTTCAAAATTTGCAGCAGACAATTAATGAGATAGATTCATCTAACAACACGTTGCGTAGAAAATTGTTAAGTTTACAGCAAGAGGTAACAGAGATAGAAAATGTTTCTGGGTTTAAGACAACACAGCAGACGCCACTTTGCGAACATTTGTCAGACTCACGCAGCGCGTATAATTTGGGTAACCTACAGAGAGTACGGGACTTAGATTACGAACAGACACAAACAAATAGATTCTCTTACAATACTGAACCTGTTCCGTCATACAGAGACGATAATTTCGATTACAAACATTTTCTATCAGTAAGAAAATTTAAAGTGTTTAAAAATGACAGAACACAGATTCACCCACTGGATTGGATACAACAATTTAGCTTTGCTTTTCCACCGACTTGGCCCGTAACGCACAAACTTGAATTTATTTGCAGTTTTTTGGAAGGCGAGCTGGCAACTCGTATGAGACCGATCGCGAGGCAATGTTACTCGGTAGAAGAATTCCAGAATGCTTTTCTGTCAGCATACTGGTCGAAGACGACACAGCGCGGAATTAAAGATCAGTTAATTAGCTTACCAAATTATGAGAACACAAATTTTCCCAGCGTCACGCAATTTTTCGAGCATATGGTCCAACAAAACCAGTACTTAAGTGAACCATACAGTGAATCTGCACTTATACAATTATGCATTTCTAAATTACCACGGTCATTAAGAGGGTCACTTTTAACGGGCCAGCAAAAGGAAAATATTTCAGCGTTCAGAGATCTGTTACAGCTCTTGGAAGTACAACAATCTGATTATTCGTTCGTAAACAAAAACTTTTCACATAATAACCAAGGTCAACAAACATACAGTAATTACGGTCAGCCACGTAATTTCAATAGCAAAGGTAACAGACGCTTTACGAACGACAACTACCAGAAATTTAATAGCAAACAAAATTTTGATTATCAAATGGCTTCAAATGGCTCTGAGCACTAGGGGACTCAACTGCTGTGGTCATAAGTCCCCTAGAACTTAGAACTACTTAAACCTACCTAACCTAAGGACAGCACACAACACCCAGCCATCACGAGGCAGAGAAAATCCCTGACCCCGCCGGGAATCGAACCCGGGAACCCGGGCGTGGGAAGCGAGAACGCTACCGCACGACCACGAGATGCGGGCTTTTGATTATCAGTATCGAGAGAATTATCAGCAAGAAGAACCACATTTTAGTAACAATAGAGGTTTTTCACAACAACTGCAACAAAACCAGCCGGTTAGAATACCTAACCAACAATGTAATGCACAAGGTCAACCTAACTTTAATGTTTCGCCGCGTGCGCGTATAGTCCCTGAAACAACAAATAGTAACGCACGGCAGCAAGGAAATAACTATGTACAGAGAAGACAGTATTACAATTCCTATCGCAATGCACCGTATAGGAATGACTATCACGACAGACGTAAAAACAATGAGTACAATTATCAGCGTACATATAATAATAGTCGGTCTTACCAACAGCAAAATCATCCGCAAGAACATGTTCTCATGAATGAACCCGACAGTAGATTTCATCCAGAGCGTAATACGTCTGGAAGAAATAATAGAACAGTTCAAATAGTCGAAATTCCACAGAATCGTCCTGAAAATAATAACACGTCAGATAGAATCTGACTAGATACTGTACATGTCGCATCTTCCAATAACAAAAGCACAACTTTAGACACGCAGAATGTTGTTCACGAAAATGTAATTACTTTTGACGACATCAGAGACATTCTTTTACAGGAAAGACCAGTTGTTCAAAAAACTATTTCACACCCTGTCATCGAAATTAAAATTGGTTCATCGAAATTTTCAGCAGTAATCGATTCTGGCTCACCTATGTCAGTCATTAATGAAGAAACTTTTAACGAGTGTAACAAAGAGAATACCTATCCTACATTACCACTAGGCAAAACGAAAGTAAAAGGAGCAGTATCGAGTAAAGGAGTAGACGTTAAATTACAGACACATTTATCATTTTGTATTGCAGGTCTCACATTTCACTTAAATTTTTGGATTGTTCCTTTATTGACAACAGACGTTATTTTAGGTACTAATTTTCTCGTACAACACGACGCAGTGATGATTTTCAGAATTCCTATTTAATGCTAAAGGATGAAGATGTACAATTGGCTTTAGATTTTCAGCACTCACTATCTGCGGAAGAACAAACAATTAATCGCACAGAGGTCATTTCCGTATCACGTGGCATAGACTGTAATTCCACATTGTTCACGGATACGTACGTACATAACTATAACACCCCAGACGAAGCTGACTATGATGTAATGCAGATGATTTCTGATAAGGTTAAACAGAGTTGTGCAAATACGGACGACGAACGTACGCAACTACAGAAAATTCTTTTACAGCAAGCTCCAGTTTTCGACAACATTCCTGCTACTATGTCCGGTTTTACGTATGAATTTCAAGTCAAACCGCATGATACATTTAAAGTAAAGCATTATCCCATTCCATATATCCACAGAGAACAGATTAAAAAAGAATTGCAGGATATGCTTGACCAAGGAATTATTGAACCAGCATTTAGTCCGTACATAAACCTGCTCCATATTGTTAAGAAAAAGGATGGCTCACTTCGCCTCGTACTTGATTGACGTCACATCAATGACATAATTATTAATGAAACAGATCGACCAGAGACACTGGAAGAACTACTACAGAAATTTCGCGGTACTGCAGTTTATTCTACATTAGATCTGAAATCGGGATTTTGGCAAATTCAGCTTCATCCGAATTACAGAAAGTATACAGCTTTTCTCTGTTTTGGCGACTGTTATCAATTTTGCAAATTACCATTCGGCTTAATTATTTCTTCTGCAGCTTTTATTCGCGGTTTGAACACCATACTTCCGACAGAACTTAAAGACAGAATCACGACGTACGTAGACGACATTCTTATTGCAGAAGCTAACTGGTCTGAACACAATCTGATTTTAGAACGACTGTTACAAACTTTTCATGCACAAGGATTTACAGTTAATCTTAGTAAATCGCATTTTGGCAAAACTTCTATAAAATTTCTTGGACACGTAATTTCAGCAGAAGGCATTGCGCCTGATCCGGAAAAACTTCAAGCTTTACGTGACATTACTGTTCCTACGACAAAGAATCAATTGCGCAGCTTTTTGGGTTTAATTAACTTTTTTCGTAAATTTATTCATCACTCTGCTTTAGACACACCTAGATTATGCCAATTAACAGGTAAAAACACTATTTGGTCTTGGGATAAGCAAGCACATTCTGAATTTGTGAACCTGAGAGAAGCCTTGTTGAATGCTCCACTTTTATCACACCCAGATCTTACCAGAAATTTTTCCATTGCCACCGACAGTTCCAACACAGCTTTAGGCGTACATATTTTTCAGGAAATTGAAGGAGATGGTTCTACAGTAATTAAAAACATCGCATTTGCAAGCCGCACATTATCACCTGCTGAACGTAATTATTCCGTTACAGAACTGGAAACATTATGTGTTGTTTGGGCTTTCACGAGATTTAGGCACTTTCTTTACGGAAGACATACCACCGTCTATACAGACCACAGAGCTATACAATTTTTACTTTCAGCTAAATTTACTCACGACAGGTTAAGCAGATGGAAGCTTTATTTGCAGGAATTTAATTTTACAATAGTTCACATTCCAGGAACACAAAATGTTGTAGCGGACGCACTATCTCGTTCTCTCAGCAACAATCAGCAAGACGTCGCAACCAACTTCTGCAAAACAAATTCCAGCATCATGTACATTCAGCAAGTTGCATTTGAAAATTTTATTTCGTCGTCATTACAGGACATAGCACAAGAGCAAAGTAAAGACAACGTGTGGAATGAAATTAAACACCTCTGGCAAGATAAGAATAACGTTACGATTAGAAACCATTACACTGTACGCAATAACATTCTGTTTCGCCGCTCTCATCCTGACAGCAACAATTGGTTATTATGCATTCCTGATGAACTTGTTAACAAATTAATCTGGTATACTCATTTAAGTTATGCACATTACGGAGCAAGAAAATGTTTTCTTATACTGAGAGAGAACTGTTATTTTAACAACATGGAAAAACGTATACGACGATTTTTAGCGTCATGTAAAATTTGCCAGAAAGCTAAGTCAGACACCACTTCACACATTCCTCCATTATATCCCATTGTACCTGTTAAATTAAGACATATGGCCGCAGTAGACATTTTTGGTCCAATTCCAAGAACTAACAGAGGTTTTTGCTACATCTTTGTAGCTGTTGAACTCACTTCAAAATTTGTTACCTTCACTCCGTTACGCAAAGCTACTGCCAAAACTGTTTCGAAAGCATTTGTAAAGCATTTTCTATTTCATGTAGGGCATGTGATGAAAGTAATTTCTGACAATGGATCACAATTTCGTTCTGCTATATGGGCACGCATGTTACGAGCTAGAAACATTTCTCCGATCTATATATCCAAGTACCATGCTTCTT
Source organism: Schistocerca cancellata (assembly GCF_023864275.1). Lineage (NCBI taxonomy): Eukaryota > Metazoa > Arthropoda > Insecta > Orthoptera > Acrididae > Schistocerca > Schistocerca cancellata. The sequence continues at coordinate 116,177,052 of NC_064628.1, read as the reverse complement.
CGAACCCCTGTGAACGATTAATGAAAGAAATTGGTAAACTGTGTAGAATTTACTGCCATAAAAGACATATTGATTGGGACACACACATACACTCATTCCAGGATGTAATTAACTCCATACCAAATGAATCCACTATGCTATCTCCGTCTGTTATACTGAAAAACGTTGAACCATCAAACAAAATTAAAGAATTAGTAACATTTCCTACATCTCGTCGACTACGACACCGTGAAATAATTGACATTGCACTGAACAACATCAAACGTGCCGCAGAGCGCCGGAGAAGACAGCAAAAACAGGTTTGTACACGCCGAGACTTTCACGTTGGACAGAAGATATTAGTACGTACACACTATTTATCCAACAAAATAAAAGGTAAGTGCAGTAAATTTGAACTTTTATAAGCAGGTCCATATCGGATTCGCAGCATTCCTCACCCCCAATGTTGTACACGTCGAAACTTTGAGAACGAGAAAAAGTAAAGGCAATCACCATGTCTCAAATATTAAACCTTTTATTGAGTGAACATATTTTATGATTTATCACACTGTAATGCCATTTCCTAATTTTTTTTATGACCGCTTATGCAATTATATTCACATGAAGACCTACTGATGATTATCGTATTTTTCTTGGCAAGTGCCCGGCAAGGTAAGGTTAGCAGGTCGCTTTTCTTGTCGTTACACATCAGAGCGTGCACATTTTCCATTTTTTTTTGTATGTATGATTATTTTCCTGTTTTGTTTGTATGCACTGTGAAATAGTTAAAGTATAACACACCAGTTGACTTTGACATTTTTTGCCCTATGATCTCAACATCGTGACTACTTTACTTCTTTTTTTTGCTGCTGCATTGTGATATTCTCTGTACATATTTGCCTTTGAACACTGTCTATGCTTTTGACATATTACGGTTCCTGTCATGTTATGCTGTATGCTTAATTATGTTACCATAAACCAGTCATTATTTAGTGGGTATATGATGTAAATGCAAGGCATTAATCTTTGTTCATCATTTTCAGAAAGAAATAACGTGTAAAGGAAATAAATTAAACGTAAATGGGAATTTCAACTACGGAATAGACGAAAGAGGATAGAAAAACCCTATGAAGAATAGTAAATGGATCAGAATTAACAAGCATTAACAAGAATATACAATACACATCGCAGAATAGTAGTCTTAACTAATTTTTTCTTTCAGAATACGACGCGATTGATGCAGGCTGTCAGACAGAACTACACATCTCAGTGTTAGTGATGAAATATGATAGAAATAAGGAATAATTGTATAATGAATAATGAGGTGATTTTCTTTGCAGAAGATAATGAGTGATGATGAATAATGATGAAGAATATGATAATATGGATGATGAAGTTTTTCTTTACAGGTGATGATAATGATGGAGTTATGGATAATGAAGTGATGGATAATGAAGTTTTTTTTTTTTTTTTTTTTACAGATGAGGATGATGTTGAAGTTTATGTATTTATGCTATGTAGTTATTTAAGTATTTGTTGCAGTTTGCTTTGACAGCAGGTGTTATATTGCTTAGTGGGAAGAATGAAGGTTTTGGAAAGGACAGCTATGGAACATATTTTTTTATATACATTTCACAACGTGTTAATTCGAAGTTCACCACTTTTCAGCATAGTATACGTTTCTTCTTTCAGCTCAATAATCCATTTTGTATTTTTTCCAGCAGAAGCTTTTCATGATAGTTACTAAACCTGTTACTTATTATACCGTTCTAGTACTTGCATTTTTATTTTTTATCCATTTGTGTCTGTTGTTGTTGTTGTTGTGGTCTTCAGTCCTGAGACTGGTTTGATGCAGCTCTCCATGATACTCTATCCTGTGCAAGCTTCTTCATCTCCCAGTACCTACTGCAACCTACATCTTTCTGAATCTGCTTAGTGTATTCATCTCTTGGTCTCCCCCTACGATTTTTACCCTCCACGCTGCCCTCCAATACTAAATTGGTGACCCCTTGATGCCTCAGAACATGTCCTACCAACCGATCCCTTCTTCTGGTCAAGTTGTGCCACAAACATCTCTTCTCCCCAATCCTATTCAATACTTCCTCATTAGTTATGTGATCTACCCATGTTATCTTCAGCATTCTTCTGTAGCACCACATTTCGAAAGCTTCTATTCTCTTCTTGTCCAAACTATTTACCGTCCATGTTTCGCTTCCATACATGGCTACACTCCATACAAATACTTTCAGAAATGACTTCCTGACACTTAAATCTATACTTGATGTTAACAAATTTCTCTTCTTCAGAAACGCTTTCCTTGCCATTGCCAGTCTACATTTTATATCCTCTCTACTTCGACCATCATCAGTTTTTTTGCTCCCCAAATAGCAAAACTCCTTTACTACTTTAAGTGTCTCATTTCCTAATCTAATACCCTCAACATCACCCGACTTAATTCCACTACATTCCATTATCCTCGTTTTGCTTTTGTTGATGTTCATCTTATATCCTCCCTTCAAGACACTATCCATTCCGTTCAACTGCTCTTCCAAGTCCTTTGCTGTCTCTGACAGAATTACAATGTCATCGGCGAACCTCAACGTTTTTATTTCTTCTCCATGGATTTTAATACCTACTCCGAAATTTTCTTTTGTTTCCTTTACTGCTTGCTCAATATACAGATTGAATAGCATCGGGGAGAGGCTACAACCCTGTCTTACTCCCTTCCCAACCACTGCTCCTCTTTCATGCCCCTCGACTCTTATAACTGCCATCTGGTTTCTATACAAATTGTAAATAGCCTTTCGCTCCCTGTATTTTACTCCTGCCACCTTTAGAATTTGAAAGAGAGTATTCCAGTCAACATTGTCAAAAGCTTTCTCTAAGTCTACAAATGCCAGGAACGTAGGTTTGCCTTTCCTTAATCTTTCTTCTAAGATAAGTCTTAAGGTCAGTATTGCCTCACGTGTTCCAGTATTTCTACGGAATCCAAACTGATCTACCCCGAGGTCGGCTTCTACCAGTTTTTCCATTCGTCTGTAAAGAATTCGTGTTAGTATTTTGCAGCTGTGGCTTATTAAACTGATTGTTCGGTAATTTTCACATCTGTCCACACCTGCTTTCTTTGGGATTGGAATTATTATATTCTTCTTGAAGTCTGAGGGTATTTCGCCTGTTTCATACATCTTGCTCACCAGATGGTAGAGTTTTGTCAGGACTGGCTCTCCCAAGGCCGTCAGTAGTTCCAATGGAATGTTGTCTACTCCGGGGGCCTTGTTTCGACTCAGGTCTTTCAGTGCTCTGTCAAACTCTTCACGCAGTATCGTATCTCCCATTTCATCTTCATCTACATCCTCTTCCATTTCCATAATATTGTCCTCAAGTGCATCGCCCTTGTATAGACCCTCTATATACTCCTTCCACCTTTCTGCTTTCCCTTCTTTGCTTAGAACTGGGTTTCCATCTGAGCTCTTGATGTTCATAATGTGGTTCTCTTATCTCCAAAGGTCTCTTTAATTATCCTGTAGGCAGTATCTATCTTACCCCTAGTGAGATAAGCCTCCACATCCTTACAATTGTCCTCTAGCCATGCCTGCTTAGCCATTTTGCACTTCCTGTCGATCTCCTTTTTGAGACGTTTGTATTCCTTTTTGCCTGCTTCACTTACTGCATTTTTATATTTTCTCCTTTCATCAATTAAATTCAATATTTCTTCTGTTACCCAAGGATTTCTACTAGCCCTCTTCTTTTTACCTACTTGATCCTCTGCTGCCTTCACTACTTCATCCCTCAAAGCTACCCATTCTTCTTCTACTGTATTTCTTTCCCCCATTCCTGTCAATTGTTCCCTTATGCTCTCCCTGAAACTCTCTACAACCTCTGGATCTTTCAGTTTATCCAAGTCCCATCTCCTTAAATTTCCACGTTTTTGCAGTTTCTTCAGTTTTAATCTACAGGTAATAACCAATAAATTGTGGTCAGAGTCCGAATCTGCCCCTGGAAATGTCTTACAATTTAAAACCTGGTTCCTAAATCTCTGTCTTACCATTATATAATCCATCCGATACCTTTTAGTATCTCCAGGGTTCTTCCATGTATACAACCTTCTATCATGATTCTTAAACCAAGTGTTAGCTATGATTAAGTTGTGCTCTGTGCAAAATTCTATCAGGCGGCTTCCTCTTTCATTTCTTAGCCACAATCCATACTCACCTACTACGTTTCCTTCTCTCCCTTTTCCTACACTCGAATTCCAGTCACCCATGACTATTAAATTTTCGTCTCCCTTCACTATCTGAATAATTTCTTTTATTTCATCATACATTTCTTCAATTTCTTCGTCATCTGCAGAGCTAGTTGGCATATAAACTTGTACTACTGTAGTAGGTGTGGGCTTCGTATCTATCTTGGCCACAATAATGCGTTGACTATGCTGTTTGTAGTAGCTTACCCGCATTCCTATTTTCCTATTCATTATTAAACCTACTCCTGCATTACCCCTATTTGACTTTGTGTTTATAACCCTGTAGTCACCTGACCAGAAGTCTTGTTCCTCCTGCCACCGAACTTCACTAATTCCCACTAAATCTAACTTTAACCTATCCATTTCCCTTTTTAAATTTTCTAACCTACCTGCCCGATTAAGGGATCTGACATTCCACGCTCCGATCCGTAGAACGCCAGTTTTCTTTCTCCTGATAACGACATCCTCTTGAGTAGTCCCCGCCCGGAGATCCGAATGGGGGACTATTTTACCTCCGGAATATTTATCCAAGAGGACGCCATCATCATTTAATCATACAGTAAAGCTGCATGCCCTCGGGAAAAATTACGGACGTAGTTTCCCCTTGCTTTCAGCCGTTCGCAGTACCAGCACAGCAAGGCCGTTTTGGTTATTGTTACAAGGCCAGATCAGTCAATCATCCAGACTGTTCCCGTGATCACATATACTGCCTTGTTTCATAACCTTGCTGCAGCTGACTCAAGACGAATGACGTTACCTATCCTCATTTGCAGCAATAGGTCAAAAGCAAATATTGTTATGCCTCAGCAATTAATTATCGATCCCAACGCAATGCATTGCTAGCACAAAAACAAAAAAAAATGTATTACCAGTCCCGAATAATGCTACTAGTTTAAGAGAATTCTGAATAATACTGATTAGCTCTGAATAGTATGTTACTTCAGTATTGACTTCTTAATGATACAAAAAAAATAATGCTTTGTAACTGGCTAATAACTGCACTGTTTATTGTAATGAGACTACTTATAAGGCACATGATTATTAATGCTATGAATGTAATTAACTGATTTTTAATAATGACTTCTTAATGAAGGTGTATATCACCAGTTTCAAATAATGCTAATCATTTAAGAGAGTTCTGAATAATACTGAATGATGAAAAATGTTTTATACTATTAAATACTTTCTGGCCACTGAGTGCCAATAATTTATGTAACTAAATGAATTGTTAGTAATTATGCCATAATTAGCTCCTGTTTTCAATGATGACTTCTCATGATAATACTGAATGATGATAAATGTTTTGTACTATTAAATACTTGCTGGCCACTGAGTGCCACTAATTAATGTAACTAAATCAATTGTTAATAATTATGCCATTAATTAGCTCCTGTTTTCAATGATGACTTCTCATGATAATACTGAATGATGATAAATGTTTTGTACAATTTAATACTTGCTGGACACTGAGTGCCAATAATTAGTGTAATGTTTTGTACTATTCAATACTTGCTAGGCCACTGAGTGCCAATAATTAGTATAACTCAATCAATTATGTTAATGCTATGCCAATAATTGACTCTCCTTTTCAATGATGATTTCTGATGAACATTATTCTGTCATACTAAGTATGCTTTATAACTGGCCAAGGACTGCTGCTGTTTATTGTAATACGATTACCCATGATGCCAATAATTTAATTTTATGAACATTTTTCTGTAATACTACATTCATGGTACAGAAATGTTCAATAGTTGGGCTATGAATGCCGCAAACTACTAATGTAATTACTAATGACGACTTGTATGTGACTTAATGTCCTTCACCTTCTGAGCTAACTACCCTGAATTACTGTAATATCCATTTGTCCTGTCTATCCTCATGATCATGGAGCACTATATTTGGTTTTTGCACTAATTCTACGTTGGTGTGCTTTGTAAAAGCGTGGTGTTGACACGACATGCTGTCCACCACCGTGAGCGATGAAGACGTTATTATCGTCCCACTGCTTGTTGTACCTGATGTACTGCTAAAATGATAACAGGGAATATTACTACGAAATTTCAGTGTCTTGGATACGCTGATAAATACTTCTGGGAAAAGAACTGCAAATTGTCTCACTTGGTGTTGTATTTCTGTGGAAAGATATGGACTTTCAGTGCAGCTGCGTGCAACCTAAGTGCTACAACCATGACGCAATCCTTCCTATTCCTTCCCTAACTATTGTAAAATGAAAAAGTCATATACAGTGCGTGTGCACTTCTTTTCTTTTGTTGATGAGATCACTTATCCTGATATTACTAAAGACTTCCATAGTGCATGTGCACTTTATTACACTCCTTGATTTGCTTGTTTGTTGTAGAAAAACACTTGTCAATATGATTTTTTTTGCCATTATGTTTATTTGTTGTAAGAATGCTACAGACATTTTTTTCGATTTGTTGATATATTCTGAAGTACAGTGTATGTGCAATGTTGTTATTTATATTGTATATACATTTTGTGATTTGATGATTTTTTTTCATTACATTTAGTTGTTCTGAAAACTTTGAAGAATTTTCAGTGCATGTGCACTTGTGTTATGAGTTAATATGCTTTCTACTGAACTTCAGTGCCTGTGCACTTTTCTCATTTTTCAGTATGACTTGCACTCATTCTGTATACATTTTGTGATTTCCTGATAAGTTCACTACCTCAGTGAATATGCACTTTTGTCATTTATCGATACGATTTGTATATACCTTTTTTGTGATTTTCTCTGTACTCATTGTATATATTTTTGTCTTTGTCTGAAATATTTTGTACTCGGTGCATGTGCACCATATTCAATTCATGTTCTACATCTGAATATTCTCTATAATTGTAAAGTTAATTAGTTAAGAAAAAATTTTGCCGCGATTGGCAAGTCCAAATGACTCACCATCGCTGCCAAATTTTTGCCCCCCCCCCCCCCCCCAGTGGAGGGTTATGAAACGCGTACGCAGCGATGGTGAGCCATGACAATCTTTGACCAGAGACCATGTAGTCAGCTTTGTTGCGAGATGGAGTTGCGTGTAGCGAGTCGGTAAATGCAGTCGGTGTTAGTAGCGCGCGAGAGACAGTCGGGTTGTGTGTGAGGAGTCGGCGGGTGCCGACATGGCTCTGGTCAAGATTCAGGACGAGGTATATTGTTAAATAAGGTAATGAAGCAGCTTTGCGCTCAGCTAATAATGTATTGTAATGGATCTTAAGTGTAATTAATTTGTTCAAGAATTGCCCTAATAATAATTTGTTTTCAAACTAAGCATTTTTAACAAACAATCCTTTTTTGCAATAATATTTCCCTTGCATTTTCCTTAAAGAAAAGTTTCCCTTAAATTCAAAAAAAATTATATTTGCGATGCATTTCCTCCAAGCTATGGCGAAAAATAAGAGCAGATACAGTATTACTGAGGTAAGAATTTGAGTTTAATCAGGGCGTAAAGATCGACATTTCGGTCTATTTGCGATGTAATTGTTACTGAGATTTTATTCATTTCTTATTAAATTGCCTTACATTTTTGTGGGCAGCTTACACATGGGTCAGATTGCTAGTTCTAACATTTAATTATTGTCAATTTAAATTTCTGCGGGGAGGTTACACGTGGCTCCATATATATTAAATAATTAACCTTTTCAAAATTTTCCAGGGAGGTTACAAGTGCTAGGGTTCGTTGCTGATCAGTGCGCACTCCCTTAGCAGACACTACCTGACCGTCCACACTAAATTAACTTTGGAAGGCTTAACGGTAAGGCGACCCTCGAGCAGCCACTCGAGAACCTAGATGCACTATGCAACAAATTATTTTCAAAGCTACTACCATGAATAACATCATCACGATAGTTGTATATGCACTTACATTAGAGGTCTCCCTGTACCAAATCCAATAAACAGTATAACACAGCTGCTCCCGCGGCAAGACCAAAGGGGACCAGTCTGTGTTCGAACAAATCGTTTGGTTTGGTTGGTTTGTGGATTAAACGGACAAAATTTTTGTTTGGTTGGTTAGCTTGTGGATTAAAGACTCGAACAAATTCCAGTCTGTAGTAAATGCAGTAACAGCTTTTGAGTTTTTGACAAAGGGATTTGATTATACATTTGGTTTAAATAAGAGATGGAACAGTATTTAGCCCCAGAAACTTGCCAATACAATTACGCAGTTCAGGAAGCGGAACAGATTCGAGAACAACATTTTGGTTCAGTGCTCTGCAATCCACTACCGGCTGATAACCTTGCCCCTGGGATTTCGCCACCAAAAACATTGGCGAGGCATAGGGAGACATGAGCGGCCTAATTATTCCTTCTGCGAGCATTTTACATACAAGCAACCTCAATTCCCTCGTTTTTGGAGGAGACGGATTCACACCTTATCGGTCAAATGGATGGTGTACTCAGTTCTATTGGTACTCCCAACTGTCCCCCGGGACTTCCGGGAATTGTTCGAACACCTCTAACAAAACCACGCGTAAGTGCGACATATCAAACTTGGGTTTGACGGTTGAATGGTGCATGCTTTAGGTCGACACAAAGGATATTTGATAGCGAGTCTAAATTTAAACCGGACGGCAATATCAACATAATCCAATTCGCAAACCGTTTTCCTAAGAAAATACACCTATGGTTGACACGCATAGCCAACTCCCTTAGAATGGTAAACTGAATAGATCAACTTAAACCTTGAAGTCTGACAAAGAACAATTCTTCCTACCACTGGAATAACCTCACCATTAACAATTCTACGACGTAAATCAGACTTCTGAACCTGAGGAGCCTTGGAAAGACATACTACTCGTATGTTACTAATGGACTGATGACCTCCTCCTGAATAGTGGCACAAATAAAGGATAGATTGGTGTAGAGTAATGCACGCGGTTCCCTTTACCTTGCTTGTCTTTCTAATTGAAGCATTAACGTTACACCACCCCACCTTCAACTGGCGTCAACTCTTTTTCCCCTTAGAACTATTTTTTCCGCAGTCAGGTGAAAAATACCCTCACAGGTTATACCGAAAATACACAACTTTTCAGAACGGAATGTTCCTTGACTCTGGTCCTTTCCACAATCACGCACAGCATGACCTTCTTTATTATATCGAAAACGCACCTTACTGCTTTCAGAACCAAAATTAGGATGAAGTCACCCACTTACGGTACCTTCTACTTGTTTGTTATTAACACAAAATTTCTCTTCATTACGCTTATCACTAAATTTATTACGTTTAATATGCGAGACTAGCTTATTCAGCAAATGTCTGGGGCTTAGTGAAGAATAGCGTCCTTGACCAACTTCTGGCTGAATGCCTTTAACTACCAGTATATTTTTCACGGCACCCACCTAGAAGATTTCTAAACACAGAACCGATGTAGCTACCCGAAAGTCGTAAATATACTGAGCAAGATTCCCCGAAATGCGTCGCACGCAACAGACATGAAAATTTACAAGCTCATTCCGACTTCTCTTCCAGAGCTGACTCCCCAAGACTCTTTTGCTAAATTCGCACTACGGTAAATTTTCGCCCTCGGCTTCCGTCATCTCTTTAAGTTTCCCTACAGAAAGAGGCTACATAATTTATGGTAAAACCGTGTCCGACACTCGTAGAGCCTCGCTCTTAATTTTGTAACCACTCCGTCAGCCACATAATTGAATTATTTGCTCGTTAGCATGTACTGCAATACTTAATATATTCCTAGGACAGCGGAAAAAGGATTGGGTAACGTATTATACCTCCTCAAACCCTCCATACCATTGCCAACACCATTAGGCTTATTCAACATTTCACTCGAGTGACCGGAAACGTGAGGACCTTCTCCACTTTCGTTAACCCACTAGTTAAATAAAGTAATTTTTAACTTGTCAGTTTAATAAACTATCTTCGAAATAAATTACATTACTTTATCCCATAATTCATGAATAAATTCTTTCTATTTAGCGTCAGTAACGAATTCTTCAATATCTCGAATACAGCTAACCGTAAGATTTACTTGAGCCCGTATTCAAAAACATCTGCGCCCAGATAGGAACGCTTGCCTGCAACAACAGTATGCTAGCCTGCAAGCTGCCATTGCGGCTGCAACAACAGAAACAGGCGTCATTCATCTAGCCAACAGTGTCGCAGATGACAACAAGATCGCGCTCTGGCAATCGGAGCCGACATTGCGCCGTTGCCACCATGCTACCATCAACCTTTTCTCCGAGGAAGGTAAGCTCGTATTCTAACAGCTCCATCGTTATATAAAATGTACTAGCACATTCATAGCTCCATACTTCACCCAGGAAGAACCTGAAATATAAAAACACTAATAAGACATAACTGGACGTTTTAACCTAGCCCTAGCACAATACACGATCAGAACCCAATCACTTCCTCGTAAACATGCTCTCCTACTAATGAACTGAAAGGAGTGGGGTGGGCTGAAATTACATTGCACATTTCGCTTAAAATGATTTATTTCACACAAATTCAAACTTCAGTATTAAAACCCAAAACTTTGAACTTTCACAGGATTAATGACATATGCTCGGTACTTCATATTAAAATTTCTGATGTTATCATCTTACAAGAAATAACTTTGATTCACATGAAACCAAGCTTTAAACAAAAATTTTACACCTTGACTGTAGCGTAGGAAAAGAGAAGGTGTCAAAACTTAAATAAGTTTCAAAGGTATTAGATAAAGACTGTAAAATGACAAATCCACCTGATATGAAGTTAAATCCTGGGATGGGGAACGTAAATGTGCTTACTAAATTTTAATGTAATCCAGTTGCAATATTTCCACCTTATCATGATAATATGAACTTGAAACTATAATACAAATTATTTAACCTTGTAAATAGCGTTATACCAAAGTTGAAACAAGTGAACAGATTAAAACAACAAAACACTGGTTACATAATTACAGTTAGCAAACAGCTTCTACAACATAAAAAATAATATTAATCACAAGCACACAGCATATTCAAAATAGTATCCAGCTGTAGAAGCTGATTTGCTGTATTACAAGACACTCCGTTCAATCAAACAGTTGAAAAAACAGTAACGAAAGCTCTGAGCACACTAGCAAATTTCCTTACCATAAATGCTCACAGAACTTTAATAGCGAATTAATAATTACAATTGACTAACTGAGAACAGCATCATAAATTACAAAAATGAAAGATAACAGATGATTTAAGGGACTGACTCCAAACAACCACACACAAGCACCAGTCCTCTATCAGACGGCTGGTCCCTGCGTTTTCTTAGAAGATCAGTGACGGATGTGGCCTTTCCAATGCATATTAAACGCAGCTAAAATTGGATAATAACACTTAAAACATAGACCGGTCGGAGTGGTCGAGCGGTTCTAGGCGCTCCAGTCTGGAACCGCGCGACCGCTGCTGTCGCAGGTTCGAATCCTGCCTCGGGCATGGGTGTTTGTAATGTCCTTAGGTTAGTTAGGTTTAAGTAGTTCTAAGTTCTAGGGGACTGATGACCACAGCAGTTAAGTCCTTTAATGTTCAGAGCCATTTGAACCATTTTGAACTTCATATTTGTTACCACAAGCAACGAATACACATAAAACATAAGAGGAGGCACCTATTCCATGAGCAAGGACCAGATTAGTGGTATCAGTTACACACAACAGTTATCGATTTGAAACTAAACATAACACGCCCAACTCGAGATCACAGCACTGTTCAAAACTTGACAGGACATATTAGTACGATTTCAGAGGTAACCACGCGGGAACAATACAATAACCATCGGTTTCTGGAGAACCCAGAAGAAGAAGGCTACCGCGTCGTAGATTAGTTCTCAAGACCATGTAGAAACAACATCGTGACCACAGACTACCAGAGTGAAGAAGAATTTACAAGACTCCCATAACAGCCCGTCACTATGTCACCAACCCATTTCAGGCTCCACAAGACTCCGCACCACATTGTAGAATAGAAAGCAGCGCCTAGAGATGTTCTTCAGGATGCTGACAGAGCACTTCGAGACACACATGCCTCTGCAAATCGCAAAGCTGCCCGCGCTATTACTCATGAAACAGCCACTTTGAACACACCACAGCTGACACACTACAACTAGCCCCGTCTCCAAACTCTGCGTCACTAGCCCATCTCACGGCTAGCCACCACATAACACAGACGCTGGGATTCCAAGCCTCTCCAAAAACAGTGCACACGATCCCAAACGCACTTCCGCTCTCCAGACATACAAGCCTCTGCCGGGGTGTTTCTGGAGAACAATCAAACCACACAAGGAGGCTCAAGGCGCAGCAAAATCATCGCAAAAACGATTTTCTACAAGGTAGCCTCTAGCGGCTTAGAATGGATTATGAAATAAAAGAAATTGTTCAGATTGCAGACGGAGAGGAAATTTTAATTATGATGGATGACTGGAATTTGGCAGCAGGAAAAACAGTAGGAGAATATGGACTGAGGGAAACGAATAAAAGAGGACGCCGCCTGGTAGAATTTTGTTGTAATCATTCGTAACACCAGGCGTAAGAGCCATAAAGGAAATTTGTATACTGTGGAGAGTCACTGAGACAGTGGAAGATTCAGATTATATAACATTAGATATTTGTTTTGGGACCAAATTTTAAACTGTAAGACATTTCTAGCCACAGATGTGGACTCTGACCACAAATTTATATTCATAACTGCAGATAAAAATTTAAGAAATTTCAGAGGGTAGGAAAGTAATGTGATGGGTCCTGAATACTTTGATACAACGATAGATGAATTTGTGAAGCAGCAGAGGACATCTCCATGGAAATAATGTTGTGGCGTGTCGTAGTGTCTTGCTTCGTCAAGACTACAACAAAACCAGTTGCTTATTATTAATGTAACATGAGGTTTTATTTAATAGCTGCTTTTCCTAGCTAATGATCGTTATTTTGTTAAAGAAATCTTCACCTGGGATCGTGTAGTAATGTTGTCTGTCAAGCAGTGTGAATGGCACTAAGTTCATGCAGGAAAGTGATCATATACAACCACCAAACAAGTTAAATGCATGATAAGTAATCTCAACCATACAAGAGCAATGATGTTTAGCAATCTTCAGGGCTGTTGCATAATAATCTCATTACTAATTTTCAGATCGTCTATCTAATTTACCGCTGGTGTTATTTGAGGTGGCAACACTTTCCGTTAAGCAAAATGAACAGTTTTGTCACGTAATACCACACGGACACAACACTAATATTTCATAAAAGGTGTTACGAGATAACCAGGCTTCATACATCAGCAGAGAACATTTTTTATCACGTAAGATGCTGTTTGCATAGACATAAGTTCACTATATTTAAAGATTATTCCCAATCTAAGTGGAATTTATTACCTCTGAGTGGGTTCTGGGCCACCAATACACAATTATTATCCCAATAATGACCATTTTTATGTCTGTATAAAAATTCAGTTTTACAACTGCTGCTGTAGTATTTCACTAAGATGGTTCCTAACATAAGACAGTCACTTATCGATTCTCCTTCAGGCGCTATTGTATTACAAACAAAAAATACATATTAAATCTTTTTTGTACCTTTAATACTTGCATTAACATTTAAAAGTTTTTCTCAATGTTAATCGCTTATTATTCAGTATTTACCAATAAACCGCGCTGTAGATCAATAGCGCTAATGTCTGCGCTCCGTTATAGCTGATCAGAAAACTTAATATTTATATAGGACGAGAATCATAGTAAAATAAAAGTAGAAACCAAGTGGATTAATTTTAATGACACACAAACTCTATTTTTTAAATATTACTTAACAACATAACACAGTTTGTTACAGACCTCTGTGTTACAAGACATCAGTCACATCCGATCAGTAGAACAGTTCGAAGAAGAAGAAAGATTACTCTAGAAGAAACATACATAACGAAAGATGGAGATTTTCATTATCGTTTTCTGCGCTCATTGTCTGAGATATAATTTCTTACAGAATACTAAATTATGTCATCGACAATAATTATTTATTATTTTACTACCGATGAAGTCCCTTTTATTAATATCACGAGAATGTTCCTTCGCATTCCACACGCAACGCTGTCGCGAAAGTGATTCTGAATAAAAAATAGGCGTTGACATTACAAAGTCTATTAGAAGACTTTTTGTGCTCAGGAAAAGCTGAATTTAACTGATTAAAGGAGAAAATACAACAACGAGCAAATGAAGCACGCGCAAAGGGAACACAAACGCTCAAAAATGAGACTGATAGAAAGCGAAAAATGGTTAAACATTAATGGCAAGAGGACAAATGTAAGCATATACAAGCATTCAGGTGCGACTGTGGGAGAAATAGGTATCGCTTAGAGGTAAATTGATGACACGTTTGCAGAAAAGAGAAACTGTTGGCTGAATTTCAAGAGCTAAGGTGGAGAAACAGTTCTAAGCAAAGAAGGGAAAGCTGAAATGTGGGAGAGTTATACAGAAGCGAAGTACAACGGAAATCAATTTAAAAGCAGCTTTATAGGAGGGGAGTAGATGAAGAGTAAGAGATATGATACTGCGAGAAGATTCCGATAGAGAACTATACCGGAATAAGGTATCTGGAGTAGACGACAATCGCTCAGAACTGCTGGTATTTTTGAGAGACTAAACTATTCCGTTTTGAGTGCAAGACATATGAGACACGAGAAATACCCTAAATCGCCCCCCTGTCTTCTTTGGTATTAAAATATTTTGATTTTAATGCAAGGTGTGGTCATGATTTTTGGGAGAAAGTTATAGGATATTTAATACACTGTTAGCGTCGCATATATTCTGCACTCTCGTAAATGCGGCTTACATATACGCCGACAATTGTCAAGGTTGCTAGGCAGGCACAAAAATTAGTAAAAAAGGATACAGTTTCGCTCGTAATGCTTTAATTACGTTAGCTAAGCTCGCGGCTAGCTAAAAGAAAATGAGAAGTAGCATGAAACTATTACTGCTATTGCCCGTTAAATTATTTGTCGCGAAGAGAGCCGATGTAATAACTTACGTAGCCTAAGGAATTGTACTCACGATATAGAATTTCGTTGAAATCGCACTGTCTTCATTTTAGGTTAACCAGTTCCTTGACAGAAATAAATTTCGTTGCAAATTCATTAAAGACATCGTGATGCAAACCTGTGCCTTGTTGCCTACTGCAGTTAAATCTATCTTGGCAATTCCGTAAAAATTTTGATGAAATGAATTTTTCAAATATCAATGCTTAAAAATTATTATCAGTATTCAATACAGAGGGTGAACATAAAGTCCGGAACACTTTCAAATTATTTATTGCACAAGAACCAAACATTGTACAGATATCATACATATGTCATTTTGAAGCGAAACCCTGAAAGTTTTTTTCATTTATACCGCCACTGTGTAGCCTGGTAATTTGCCAATAGTCAGTTCTAGCCGAAAACATGGCGATTTCAGGTGCGGAGCGAGCTTTATGTGTGTTGGAATCCGACAAAAACAAGTGTGCTACAGCTGTTCAATGGAAGTACGGTAAGAAGCCACCAACAAGGAAGGCCATTTACCACTGACAAAACAAATTCGTTACGACGGGTTGTTTGTGCCGGCAAAGAGAAGCGAACGTCCCAGTGTGAGTGAAATGAATGTCGACCGCATACGAGAGACATACATAAGGAGTCCAAAGGAATCGGTGCGTTGTGCATCCCGTGAACTCGAAACAGCTCCAACGACAGTGTGACAAGTCCTGCGACAGAAGGTATCCGTAAAACCATTCAAATTGAAACTAGTGCAAAAGCTCAATGACGACGACAAAGACAAGCGCTTTGAGTTTTGTTCGCAGTTGCAACAATTGAATGGGGATGGGGATAGCAGTGTTGATTACTTAATTTTTAGCGACGATGCCACTCTTCACACTAATGGGAAAGTGAACGGGCATAATTGTCGAATCTGGGGTACAAAGCATCCACATGAATGCATCGATTTTGAGCGTGATTCCCCAAAGATAAATGTTTTTTGTGCCTTGTCATGTCGAAAACTGTACGGGCCATTCTTATTCGCTGAGAGTACTGTCTCTGGATAGTCCTACTGGGACATGTTGCAGCAATGGCTGATGCCTCAAATGCAATCGGACCCTCCGTCCATCTTTCAGTAGGATGGGGCTCCACACCATTTTCATCGTGAAGTTCGTGAATACCTGAACACGGAGCTGCCGCATGATGGATCAGCCGTGCTACGGAGGGGGACAGCTGTTTCATAAAACGGCCTCCCCGATCACCAGATCTCACTCCTTGTGACTTTTTTCTGTCGGGACACATTAAAAGTCTGGTGATTTAGCAGAGCTCCGGGAGAGAATACGGCCGGCCAGAGTGACCGAGCGGTTCTAGGCGCTACAGTCTGGAGCTGCGCGACCGCTACGGTCGCAGGGTCGAATCCTGTCTCGGGCATGGATGTGTGTGATGTCCTTAGGTTGGTTAGGTTTAAGTAGTTCTAAGTTCTAGGGGATTGATGACCTCAGAAGTTAAGTCCCATAGTGTTCAGATCAATTTGAACCATTTTTTTGGAGAGAATACGGGAAACGACTGCCACAGTCGGCGATGCCATGCTGGGACGGGTTCGGCAATAATTCGATTACCGTACTGACGTCTGCTGGGTCACTCATAGTTCGCATATCGAATGTTTGAAAAAAGAATTTCAGAGTTTCTCTTCAAAATGCAATATGTATGACATCTATACAAAGTTTAGTTCTTGTGCAATTAATAACTGAAAGTGTCCCCGAACTTCATGTACACCCTGTACATATTATTTTAACTTGAGATTGAAGCTCGATACTTAATGTTTAATTAATTTCTACGTAATTGCCACCTGTGCGCCATTGCGACAAAATAAGGTCAGATGGCCAATCTTCTACACAACTCACTTTAAATAAATAAATATTTTTCACTTATATATTTCCACAGGGAGCGAGAGGTTTTGAATAACAACAGGGGAAATTCTCTTTTTAACGTATATTGTAACGCAAAATACTTACATCCAATACTTAGCTAAACGACTTAATTCTTGAACAATGGAGATAAAAGGAGTATTCCAATTTTGATCTAAGTCTTTTTAACCTAATGAACTAACATGTCCATGGTTACAAAGAATGCCGTTACATTGTATTGTTACTCTTGGATACTAAAATAAATATTTTATGAACATTTCAACACATTAATGAGTTGTAGATTTTATAGTTATCTGTCGTGTTGCGTACGGTTGTTATCGACAGAAATACATTCACATGGACACATCAGGTATAGGTGCAGTTTAATTTTTGTAGGGCTTTCCAGTAGACGTCAGAATGCCCCCTGGAAAATTTAAAGCTTGCTTGTTTGCAAGACCTGCTTGAAACTTTCCACAAAACGTTTGTGTTACATAGTATTTTGCAGGTACAGTAAGTTGTTATTGTAATATTCACACTATGGCTGAAGGCCATTTACAATTATTGAGTGAATATCGTGTTAGCACATTTGTCATTTAAGTAGTGCGACCTAGACACTTAATGCAGATTTAAATAACAATTTGCCAATGATAATTAAGGGGCTCCGGAAAGGCTCAAAATCATGAAAAGTTCAATTTTTACTTTTTTGCGTTTTCTGAATCTGCAGACTATTACCTTTTAATAGATATATAATTTATTCAATTCCGAAGACTACAACTATTTTTAAATTTTTTTTGAAATGTGTTCTACATGGGCGTGACCCACTGTGGCGCTGTTAAACTGCTGTCAAATGGTGTTATTATTAACGTCCGTGTTCATCAGGTACATTTTAGTGATGTGAGATAAAGTATGTGTTGTGGCTAACCTGTGATGGTTCAATATATATCGCTGGTGTGATTGTCGATTGTTTCATGTTTATTTACTCTGTCGTTATCTCGAAAATATTCGTAATTAATTCTGTTTCTTGAGTCTCTGTTTTGTTGAAGTATAATAATGAGTAAAAGTAAAGTTATTAGAAATCCTCTGAAGGCTTTTAAGAAAAGGAGAAATGTTGGAAAGCCAAAGGTATGTGTTATTACTGTAAATAATAACATTCTAACATGGTACGAGCGATGCTTGCTTTAGACAAGGAACGCCTTCGGGCTGCAGACAGGGCTGTAAAGAGTCTAGAAATACAAGCAAGAGTAAGCAGGAGGAGGAACAAGAGGAAGCTGGAGGAGGAGTTTGCAGAGGATGAAGATAATCCATCCTATGGACCTGGAATGAACTAAAAAGTTAATCCAATCTTTGTCGCTCGATTCCCAAAACTTTTATTTTCTCATACTAATTACATGTTTTCTAAGGATCTTGCAAACATATTTGTTTCAAACTTTCAGTAAATGTTACACAGTACCTTCTGCATAATTTAACACAGCCTTTTTCCAAAAAACTGTATATTTTTGAATATATAAATAAAAAATTGCAAACAAATGTTATGAATTTTCATTACAATTGAAAAAAATCATCTTTAATAACTGAACTAAAATTTTGTAAAATCCCTGTGTTAAGTTGTAGCCCATGTTCCAATAAATAATCTGTAAAAGGTTCAACTTCCTACTTCAAATACTTTGTGAGGAAAGATGTAATTTATAAGCGTTATTTTAACATTGCAAGTATAGGGCGTTCCGGAGCCCCTTAACTTGTTTCCCCATTTGGCGCGGCCTATGGGAAACCCCAGCTGAATACCCAGGTGGAAGCCTTCGGACTGACTGTGCCTGGCTGTGCCTGACTTTGGTAATAATGGTAAGAATGAAAAAAAATATATCATCATATTACAAGTTTACATCAAATAAAAATCAGATCATTAACAATGCAATAAATGTTCAAGTTATCTGGTGCCTAACGGGATATTTCTACAAGGTTATGCAAATGAAGGATGTTATTCATTCGGTCATTTCTCAAAAGTTCGGTACTCTCTATCGCAAGAAGTAAGTCCTTCAAGTGTGAATTATTAATGACAGTTCATCATTAGTTCATTGTCAATACGAAGTATTGTTTGAGCGTAGAAGGATACACATTTAAAGTTCAAATTTTGAAGTTCACGCATCTCTTTGTACACAAAAATGTTCGGTGCACACCGACAAAAGACGTCAGTTAATGTGTATGAGGTACTATGCAAGTTTACCAGTAATTCACTTCATTGCAAGGGAAATTTCCAGTACTCACTGGCACTGTCAAATGTTATTCGCCGGCCGCGGTGGCCGTGCGGTTCAAGGCGCTGCTGTCCGGAACCGCGGGACTGCTACGGTCGCAGGTTCGAATCCTGCCTTGGAGATGGATGTGTGAGATGTCCTTGGGTTAGTTAGGTTTAAGTAGTTCTAAGTTCTAGGGGACTGATGACCTAAGATGTTAAGTCCCATAGTGCTCAGAGCCGTTTGAACCAATTGTTATTCATAGTGCTAAATTCGTAAATTTGTGGTAAGTTGTATGGGACCAAACGGCGAAGGGCATCGGACCCAAGGCTTACACACTACTTAATCTAACTTAAACTAACTCACACCCCCAGGGAGGACTCGAACCTCCGACGGGGAAATCCGCGCGAAAGTGGCAAGGCGCCTTAGAGCGCACGGCTACCCCGCGCGGCATAGTGCTAAAGTTCTGCTATTTGTTTCTTAAGACATTAGTGTTTAAAGCCTATACGTATCAGTTCTTTTGCAAGTTCGTCGCATATACATTTATAAACTGACAACAATTGAAATATCAACGTCGACGTGTCTCTGGCAGGCAGCATGAATGGCCCGAATACGGTCTTTGGTGAGTGACTTTAATGACCGGAATGCTCTCATTGGTGTGCTGTGTCGATGACGGTATGTGGTCGACGGGGGGAGGCGTCGATGACGTGTGTGTGGTCGGCGGCCCCCACTGGAAGTTGAGCCGCTGTCCGTTGGACAGCAAACTCGCCGTAGACAGCCAACAACGATGACTACGCTGGAATGCGATCGCAGCTCCGGATTAGTTGCAGGAACTCGCCACTGCTTCCTGGAGACTTGGCAGCAGCTCGACTGGGATCGCGAATATGAAAATTTTCCAAAGCAGCATCAGAATTCCTCCATAAATTAATGTCCACTGAAAAGATCTCACATATTAGTACATTGTTACACCTAAGATGTCTAGCACACATGTCTGTGAAGTTTTTCATCTTGTATGTGAAGTCGCTGTAAAAACATCGCCAGTTTAATCTAGTTCAAGAAAGTCGTTTACAGATTCACTGTATTTCACTGATCTGAACGATCAAAAAAGTAATTTCACAGTTTGCGCTGTCTTTAGGTAAATTAAGCA
Source organism: Schistocerca cancellata (assembly GCF_023864275.1). NCBI lineage: Eukaryota > Metazoa > Arthropoda > Insecta > Orthoptera > Acrididae > Schistocerca > Schistocerca cancellata. Next base: position 116,156,573 of record NC_064628.1, on the reverse strand, counting down.
CATTAATACCTTATAGCGGCTCCTAGTAATTGCATTGTCCTATTTTACTTCAATTTAAAACGTTTGCATATTTATTAACAGCGCGCTCGAAGCCGTTATTTAACAGTTTACGGAACGCCGCTGCTCGTTCAATGAACAGTCCTCCCCGCAAATCTTGACAAATTCGCTGCGCTGCAGTTCTTAATGCAGCGTACTCAACGGGTAGTCTCACTATAGCTGTCACGCTTTTGATTAACGTCACTGACGTAGCACTGTTGGTTCATTGTTTATTGAACGTACTGTTTATCTCACGTCACTTGACACAGTCACTTGACAGTCAGCTGCGGCTGGGCCCGGCGGAGGTTCGAGTCCTCCCTCGGGCATGGGTGTGTGTGTTTGTCCTTAGGATAATTTAGGTTAAGTAGTGTGTAAGCTTAGGGACTGATGACCTCAGCAGTTAACTCCCATAAGATTTCACACACACACACACACAGTTAAGGATACACTATGTGCTTACATTCTCCATCTGTACATTATAGTTTGATGAATTAATAGTACAGACGCGTACATAGTCCTTCTACAGATATATATTTTGCTTGCCTCAGATCATATATGTACCTCTCCACTTCATAGGTTATGATCAACTGACCATCAGGATTCTTGTTAAACAAGGCTCTGACTTGACTTTTACGAAGCAAATGCAAATGTGTGGTTATCCATGAACTGGGATTATATGTAGAGGACACCAGTGTGTGTGTTCCTACAATATCACGGTAGCAAACTACCGGTGCCTAAGTAAGAAATAATGAGGTCCCGAAGACAACATTAGTCACACTAAAGTTAGCTGGTAAATCTGCCATTCAAATTCGGCAAGTCCAGACTTTACGTCAAGTCCAAAAGAAATTCAGACCTCGGTGCACGACGGTGCATCTTGCAATGTTAATCAAGGTGACAATGAAATACAAACTAGTCATGAATCGTGACTAATCTGGTTTGAGAAGGTTGAACTTATGCTAAGAAAGCTGAATTCTATCGTTAAAAAAACAGAAAATGTTTACAATTATTACTGAAACTTTAAAAAAATTGATCTCAATTGAAACATGGATTAACCATCAGCAACCTTTATTTTTAAGCAAATAAAACTGAAGGCATTTCTGCTGATATACACAACAGGGACTATATCGCGTACGCCTCCCGCGAGACCCACATTCTCACCTTATATGTCCACACACTAAATTCGTAGCGTACCTACCCAACACACTCATTACTCGTGGAAGACTTTCTTACCAAGTCCCTTAAGAGTTCGGGTAATATGTGTGCATCCGCACAGAAGAAGGAGGTCATGGCCGGTATTGCCAGAACTATATACTTATATGGATGTGGTGTCTGTTCTTTCGGACATGTCAGAAACATATGCATACAAGTATATGCTAACTGATTGGTTCATGTTTTCTTACTTTCTTGTGAATTTTATTGCAATTACTCAGTTGTTTTCTCGAAATAAGAGCTGAAGCATAAGTGCAAGATCGTTCTTTTCTTCTGCGAAGAATTCGTGCTGACGGTTGTGTGATGAAGCTATTGTTCATCTGTGTTTTCACCCACTGCTGCGTTTTTGGAAAAATTTTGCGTCGTGTGTGTGTTAATACTGTTACTGCGCGGAATCTAATACTCTTAATCTCGAGTCTCATCATCGACAGAAATATTTAAGTCCACAGAAATTCTGTAATCTGAAGTCTCTGTAATGTCCATAAACTCGTCACGTGACCATCTGGGAAGGAAGCGTCTACCTCGAGCATTGTCGTGTCTGAATTGATCTATGTAGCATTAGTAAGTGGCTCGTCAGAAGTTAGCGAATTATTGTCACACGAATTATGCATATTGACTGTCTGAAAATGGATGCTACGCTACGTGTTATTCACTGCGTTGGGTGTTATGGTAAATAGCAAAGAAAAATATTAAGAAATTTTCCAGAATAATTCGAATGAGCTCTAAGGAAACACAAATGATTAGTAAATAGCGCAGGAGCAAAACAAGACTACACGCAATAAGCGATGGAGAGCAGTGTACATGATTTGGCAACTTTGAAAAAACTCAGATAATTCCCTGACGTCCGAACCTACGACGAATGTACCCAGGAAGTTATCTGTTTAGATTTTTTTTCGTGAGTGAAAGAAAAAGTTGATCATTTTTAGTGAGTGAAAGAGAATGTTGATCTGAAAGTGAACCTGAATCGTAAGCCAACTTAAAGCTAAATCTTTGTGACCAAAACTCAGCTGCTCTATATGTTTGTTAATATGCAAATAATTGTACATGGTATTTTGTAACAACACACTCTATCTTCAAGCTATATGAAATATAGTATGTATAGTTGCGAGAATGTGTGGATAAATCTAACTGCGAGAATCTCAAAGGAAAACTTATTACTTTGAAATTAAAGTTGGTCCCTGTGAAATTTAATAAAAAGAAGAATCTGTTCTCATCACAGTTTGTTTTACTTGGGTGCAAACTGCTCTCGAAGCTGCAGCACGTCTCAATAACAGGGCCGCAAAGTCTAATTATAGAGATACGCGGAGATGCAGTGTGTACTGCTATCATTCTTGATTCATAATTTTCTGATAGAGGTTTATAAGCAAATCTAGACCACGGGCCTAATAATCTCACATCATTTCACTTAGTATCGTTTAATGAAACTTCAACAACAGTTAAGCCTTCTTTGAACTCACGTAGCAATAGTCCAATACGTACAAAAACCGAAATTCAAATGTCAAATGTATAAGCTAGTTCTTAAATCCATTTCTCTCTCAACGATCGATACATCCTGCCAAAAAATCCAAAGCTGAAAGATCCCAGATCTGGATGTATGACGTACAATGAACGCCGCTTTATCAAACCGCTGCTGGGAATAAAACGTATTTGATCATTATCTGGAATCCATCCTCCACAAATATAGTCCTACCAATGTCAAAATTAATTCACATTCCGTCCAGAGATAGTCGTCTACTGATTCGTAATATAATTCCAAAAATCTCCATTGCTAGTCGTTTTCTACTACTGTACTAAACCAAAACTCGACTGTTCACATCTGACATCAGAATTCAACTAACCGTCTCCTCTTCTCGCGATCTGGTGCGTATCTTAGCAAAGCAAAGATCATCTTTGACTGATCTCTGCGCTACGTATCATCTCTGTCGAGGCTATTCGCGCATGTCTAAGCATAACAAATCTTACGAGCGCGATTTCAGACATACAAAACAAGGAAAATCCCTACAAACATTAACAGACACATCTTTGAAGGGTAATGTGAACATGACACAGGAAGATTACTGGTACTACACCATGATGATGAGTATGTTGCGGACTCCGTCTTCCGAGGTAAGAATAGCCGTGTACACATTGAAACATAGTGTATATAAGATCATGATTTGGCGAACATTCAAGCACCCTCTTTTTCATCGACTGACCCGCTAAATAACCCAATATTAGCCCTACGCAAAAATTTCATGGACTACTTGCAACAGCGGGTACAACCTAACACCCTCACAATCTAGTAATCCTTTGATATCAAATCATCAATGAGTAACTTCAGTTGCATGTGTTACATCAGAATAATTCGTGTACGCTCTTCATAGCTGAACTGAGGCCATTAACCAGGGTAGAGGTGGTATTACACGGTAGTAACCTAACGTCTTAGGTGACTAATTATTTTCCGATTTATTTATATCTACGTGAAAATAAAGTTAATTTCGTAAAATTGGCTTTGCCAACACTGACATGTGTTTTATTTCAGTACTATTTAGTATTATTAAACGTAGACGAAGAACTCATTAATTATACACTCCTGGAAATGGAAAAAAGAACACATTGACACCAGTGTGTCAGACCCACCATACTTGCTCCGGACACTGCGAGAGGGCTGTACAAGCAATGATCACACGCACGGCACAGCGGACACACCAGGAACCGCGGTGTTGGCCGTCGTATGGCGCTAGCTGCGCAGCATTTGTGCACCGCCGCCGTCAGTGTCAGCCAGTTTGCCGTGGCATACGGAGCTCCATCGCAGTCTTTAACACTGGTAGCCTGCCGCGACAGCGTGGACGTGAACCGTATGTGCAGTTGACGGACTTTGAGCGAGGGCGTATAGTGGGCATGCGGGAGGCCGGCTGGACGTACCGCCGAATTGCTCAACACGTGGGGCGTGAGGTCTCCACAGTACATCGATGTTGTCGCCAGTGGTCGGCGGAAGGTGCACGTGCCCGTCGACCTGGGACCGGACCGCAGCGACGCACGGGTGCACGCCAAGACCGTAGGATCCTACGCAGTGCCGTAGGGGACCGCACCGCCACTTCCCAGCAAATTAGGGACACTGTTGCTCCTGGGGTATCGGCGAGGACCATTCGCAACCGTCTCCATGAAGCTGGGCTACGGTCCCGCACACCGTTAGGCCGTCTTCCGCTCACGCCCCAACATCGTGCAACCCGCCTCCAGTGGTGTCGCGACAGGCGTGAATGGAGGGACGAATGGAGACGTGTCGTCTTCAGCGATGAGAGTCGGTTCTGCCTTGGTGCCAATGATGGGCGTATGCGTGTTTGGCGCCGTGCAGGTGAGCGCCACAATCAGGACTGCATACGACCGAGGCACACAGGGCCAACACCCGGCATCATGGTGTGGGGAGCGATCTCCTACACTGGCCGTACACCACTGGTGATCGTCGAGGGGACACTGAATAGTGCACGGTACATCCAAACCGTCATCGAACCCATCGTTCTACCATTCCTAGACCGGCAAGGGAACTTGCTGTTCCAACAGGACAGTGCACGTCCGCATGTATCCCGTGCCACCCAACGTGCTCTAGAAGGTGTAAGTCAACTACCCTGGCCAGCAAGATCTCCGGATCTGTCCCCCATTGAGCATGTTTGGGACTGGATGAAGCGTCGTCTCACGCGGTCTGCACGTCCAGCACGAACGCTCGTCCAACTGAGGCGCCAGGTGGAAATGGCATGGCAAGCCGTTCCACAGGACTACATCCAGCATCTCTACGATCGTCTCCATGGGAGAATAGCAGCCTGCATTGCTGCGAAAGGTGGATATACACTGTACTAGTGCCGACATTGTGTATGCTCTGTTGCCTGTGTCTATGTGCCTGTGGTTCTGTCAGTGTGATCATGTGATGTATCTGACCCCAGGAATGTGTCAATAAAGTTTCCCCCTCCTGGGACAATGAATTCACGGTGTTCTTATTTCAATTTCCAGGAGTGTATATAAGACTTTTTTACCTCAGATATTTACGAACTAATGGGCATCAGGCGTTTGTGAGCTTTAAGATCGTGGCGTACGTCACATACTGTCACTAGTGACTGTGGTCTTGAGCAGTTTGCATCCAGGTCAGTTCAGCGTCAAGGTGTCGCAGGTGTTTCATAATTTCGTTCAGTTTTGCTTGGTAGTGTATGTTGTACTGCCGCGCCAAGTGGTTATAAAAGCAGGACAATGTACTACGAATACATGTACTTGAAAGACAGATGGAGCAGGTAGAGAGGTTTGTTGAAACTTGATGGTGTCTTTAAAGCGCCTATATTCTGTAGGAGCTATCGCTCACATCGGTTAATACCTGTGGCTATCACAGGTCAGATCTTGTTACGGTTAATCAGGTAGTGTATGATGGAGGTTATGTGAACATGAAGACAACGTAGGTTGTTGCGAATACGGATGGTAGGTCAAACCTTGGAGACAGAGTTATAATTTACTTACTGCGTGCGAATACCCGCAGTAGTGTCGGGATTAACAGTAATTAATAAACGTTCGATTTCATTGCACAGTTATCTCTCCATTTTTCGTCTAACTCCATACGAGATGCACTTCAGTAACACACTGTCAGGTCGTATATGTCATTTGTTCCCCTAGAGATAGTATCTTGCATGAATGTAACTCCCTGAATTTCTGAGAGCATTTTTCTTTTTTCTTTTGTGATATGACTCAAATTACCTAAACGCATTACGTATGGATTTTAATATTCAAAACCAACGCAATCAATGCTAAGCATTTAATATCTGTTGCTAACAATCTTCACCACGTCAGAAAGAGACAGTGTCATCGGCGATTGCTTGGTTGGAATTGGGAGAGTGTGAAACTGAGAGGTGCACATCCATTCCAACCACGATAGATGGTGGAATCGATATGTGTGAAGGCTGTAATGTACGGCTTTAAGAAGGTCTGCTTTCATATTTGAGATGTTTTGGCAAATATGGTGAACAGTTGGGAAACTCACCAGTAATTTTCTCTATTGTAACTCCTTACCACCAAGTTTCATGTGCATGTGCACCACAGGATCCATACTACGCCTTAAACGGAGGAAGCAGGAAGCAATTAGCATCCACAAAATACACTGTTGTTTCACCTATCTCATGCAGTTCTGACACTAATTTGGAATTAAAAGCAATAAAGATCCTTACTGAATGCGAACTTATCACTAATGCACTTCCAGCAAACATATCATCAGTCAAGTGTTTCACACTGAGAAACATTGCAAATGTAGAGCGACATACTGATCTACTCGTTGCTGAAATGTTTCCAGGAAGTACCTTAGTGATGTGTTCGCATTTTCCCATAAGTTTTGTTGCTACCAGTTCCGTATTAAGTTTCTATACAACAAACTATGGCATTGTTATTTATTTTGCTGAGTTAGGTTCGTATTTCGGGAAGATGTCTAAGGCATAGTAGTTAGCTGCTGTGACTGGTCCGTAATTGTTTAATTAAACGTTATGAAGGAAACACACCCATTTGAACAATGTGATACTGTGTGTCAGAACGTCTAGTTGGTAGAGAAACTAGTGACGCTCTACACGCACAGCTCAGCAGACGTTCAAGTGCGCCCAAACTGCTTGCAGTATTTCGGATACGGCGTTGTTTAGTTAGGGAAAGAAACAATAGCGAGAGGAACTGGAAGCCGTTAAGAGGCTTCACAATAGTAACATGTGTCCCCAGATAATACTACACTAATGAAACAAAACAATATGAAACCTTACAAGCAGAGTGTTTGCCACCTTCGGAACTCAGTACAGCAACGCTACGTTTCAGTGAGGTTTGTATACATCGTCTTCAGGCAAAGATGATGGGAGCGCTGCAACAAGACAGCGTAACCACTAGGCTGATAGCACGAGAATATTTTAACATTGGAATGTGCCTTCAAAGCCTGCAATAACATACAGGGTTGTTATAGTTGAACTTTCGCTGTATGAGAAAGCCCCCAAGAAAAACGAGTGATCGTAGGACAACGAAAGTTCGTGGAAATGTTTGTAAAGGACACGCGGAAGAAACATAACGAACAAACCATTGAGAGAAACACATTTTAATTTCCACATGTGAGCGTAACATATGATAATTGCTTACGGTGTTTACGTTCCAGGTTACAAACGTTACTCAATGGGACGACCATCTGCATCCACGACAGCCTGGAACCGCACTAGGCATACATTTCACACCTATCAGCAGTACTTCTCTAATGATAGAGTAGAGAATGTTCAACTGTCGTAAACGGAAATGATCGTATGGGCATTGTCGGCCGGGAGGCCCCATGCGGGTGAGTTCGGCCGCCGTATTGCAAGTCCTTTTTAGTAGACGCCACTTCAGTGACTTGCGTGTCAATGATGATGAAGGACACACAACACCCAGTCCCCTGCCGGGAATCGAACCCGGGCCCCCTGCGCGATAACCTGAAACGCTACCGCTGCGCTACGGAGGTGGACTTAAACAGTCGTGACACGGCTCGTTCAATACTTGAAGATCGCAAATTACACCCAGAATTCTCAGCCATGACAACAGCAACTTCTTCAACAAATTGTGGCCCAATTGGCCGTCGGCTTAACCCCGAGCAATTCCCAGATCGCCTGTTAATTCCATCTTCCAAATCATGTTCTTCAAACCCGGCGCGAAGAGAGTGCCTCTCCGTGTTTCTTTGATGCGTCGATACTTGACTGGAGCTGATAGATCAGTAGGATCGATGACATTCACGTGGCCCGCACTCGACTCTCTGGTTATGGTATGGTAACATCTGGTGTGCGAGATTCTTCTAGTGTTGGTGTTACACTTGCTGCCTCAAGAGAAGACCAGCTATCCGTAGCCGCGGATAATGAAGTCCAGCATCCAGTACTGAAGTCTGCACAGCAGTCAACACGGATGGGTAGTCCAGGGTTTTCTAATATGACTCTGGTAAAGGGCAGAAACTGCTCTTCAACTCCAGCACCGCAAGAGTGAGACAGCATACCGTACCGGAGAGGCATTTTCATGATACAGAACGTCATCAGGATATCCGACATCTCGGGGACCACCTCATGGCACAACACCACACGTGATACTGGGGGGGGGGGAAATTGCATACTTTCCGAAACAACGTGTGAAACAAACAAACACACAGGTCACGGTCACCACCTTCTCCAAGCAGGGCTGCCGGCGGGGCGTCAGTACTTCGACAGTGGGGCGGCAAACGGCCGCACCAGTGTGTCATCGACTTCTGCTACAACCAGACGCAGCGCTCTCGATAACAGTTAAGTCCGCAGTTAAATTCATGAATTCAGTGGATTCCTCCCCGGATTAGGTACACACCAGCCGTCACAGAAGACACGGTAAGGATTTGTTGCTTTTTTTCTTTTTTTTTTTTTTTGAGTCATCAGTCATCTGAATGGTTTGATGCGGCCCGCTAAGAATTCCTCTCCTTCTCCGTCTCAGAGTAGGACTTGCAACCACCATCCTCAGGTATTTGCTGGATATATCGCAAACTCTGTCTTCTGCCCACTGCTACTATGGAAGTCATTCCCCGATGTCTTAATAGATATCCTATCGTCCTGCCCCTTCTCCTTGCCTGTAAATAAAAAGTTCGTGGGACTAGGGCCTCTCATCGGGTAGACCTTTCGGCGGGTGCAAGTCTTTCAATTTGATGCCACTTCGGCGACTTGCACATCGATGATGATGAAATGATGATGATTAGGACAACACAACACTGAGCCTCTGAGTGGAGAAAATCTCCGACCCTGCCGGGAACCGAAACCGGGCCTTTAGTATTGACATTCTGTCGCGCTGACCATGCGAGGTGCCGGGGCAAGCAGTGTATTTAACACTAAATTCTTCTAGAATCTCCATATGTAAATGATGCTCTAAGCCCCCCCTATTCTAACTCCGAACTTTGCTGTTGCACATGGATTAAAAAATATACGCGAACTGACTGTAATCAACCCTGCAAGTGGAGTAGAAAAGAGTTTGGCACCTGCAATAATTTAATTTGAAGGTTTCATTAACGTAGTGAGAAATGATGGGTTGTTGTACCGATTAACAGAATGAAAGTTCTGTCCAAAATCACAATATGATTTATTAAGACTAAACACAAAATAATAAACAAAAACACTTGAAACATTTACAATACATCAAATTGGCTCAAACTGGATACTCAAACAAACTCTATGAAGGTGAAGTTGTCCCTAAACTAGATTGTGGGGTTTAAGACGAAGTGGTATGTGGAGCCAATTCCTTGCCACTCAAATCTTAAGAGAGACACACAGCTAACCCAACATTAATTGCTGCTACTCAAGACAGAACAAAGTTAGAAAAAGACGAACAGGCGCGCACTGCTGAGCTCTGATTATCACCTAGGAAAATCCCTATCTGCTGGTGCTGCGGACATACATTACCAAACTGTCTTCTTAACTGTCAGAGCACGATCTGGCGTACCGGAGGTGATGGCTGGTTGCTTCGACGTCCTCGACCGATAGGCGAGAGCCGACTACCTAGAGCACCCGTACAGGCCGAACACACAACATTCCCGCCCCCACGACAGTGGCCGTGGTTAAACGTTCCTGTTATATCCTAGCCAGTAATGCCAACCGAGCCCGCTGCCAAAATGTTGGCAGCATCAAAGTCCGGACGCCGTCCGCATAAGCAGCGCCAGCGATACAGGAAATCGCCGCAAGTCTGCGCGCACCACCGCTGGCTTCTGGCTTCTTAAGCGCTGGAGTCGCGAGCGCTAGGACAGTTCTGTATTCGCCGCTCAGTTGTATACTCGCCACCGATTTGTGTACTTGCCAGTCAGTTGTGTGTTCATCGCAGCAGAGTTGTTGTTTGTCGTCAGCCGACGCTGACCTAGACACTCCGACTCGAACTAGACAGATTTCTGTAGACACGGAGTTCACTACTGTGTTTCTGTATCTTCGTTAATAAAGATAAGTACCGACTTTTATTTAATCAGAGTGTTTGGGTGTTCATCTTTCTGTTCACTGTTCCAGCGGACCGGTCGGCCCACTATTAAAAGTGTGGCGGTGATTTCGTAAGCCGTTTCTACTGCGAAGTGTTTGTCGCTACGAACGCCGCCACAAAAGTTCCAATCAGCAACTCGAAAACCGGCAGGAAAATTCCACTCTATTGCCGGAGCACTACCATTCCACCATTGGAGATTCCTGGCGCCAGTTTCTGCGCTGATTTTGCTACGTCACGGAGCTATGCCCTGAGAAATCCAATCACAGTTACTATTTTGCAGAAAGCGCGGGAATTTTCCCGCCACAACTGCCTGGGTACACAAGTCATTCCCACGCCTCGCTGGTAGCCCGCCAGAAAGTGTTTTCGCTAAGTTTCTGCGAAGTAACGGAACCTCTAGTCCTGCCGCTACTTCAGACCCCTCCGGGCGTGTCTTTTAACAATGTCGGCGTCTGCAAAGCATTCACTCGACTTCCTCACACCCGTCGGCTTAACGCTTTCCAGATCAGCAGAGCCCGCCTGTCACCGGACCACCCGGGTGACGAGAGACGCTGCGTGGGAAGTCCGCGTGTGAAGGAATAGCGACTTTTCACTGCATGCAATTAGAGAGGAAAATCGTAAGATAGAAATATGAGAGGGGGCTCATGCCACCTCTCAACCACTTTTTTCTTTTTTCCTTTTTTTTCATTTTTTTCTTTTATTTTATCTTACTTTGTAGTGGACCGGTGGGGGCTCGGGGGGCAAAGTGGGCAGGGGTCGAAACCCGAGGCCTGGCCAGAGTGTCCTCCTCACCATCACCGAGCCTGTGGTGCTTAGGGAAATGGGAGACACAGGAATCAACAGTAGTGGAAGGCGTTGTTATTTATTTATTTGCATCTGTTTTTGTAATATTCACTAACATCATGAAATTATGTGAACACATCGGCGAAAGAGAAAAGAAATATAAATTCTGCTTAAAGAAAAAGAAAGGAAAAGCAAAAATAAATAAAATCCGTGCAATCCGTGACGCGCTCTCCCATCCGCAGAGGTCAGAAGTAGAATAGATCATAGGCGATTGAAACTCAGACACCGCCGGGGGAGGAGGGGTAGGTGCCCTCTGAACTCAGTGGAGGTCTAACAAAGACCGCTCGAAGATAGTTAGCAAATAATGTACGGTAACGTGGCGTGTTTTCGACAGCTGCATGGGCTGTTCGTAAATAGGTCCAGAAGTCGAGGCGGGATTTAGGTCCCTCATGAAAGAGATAAGCGACCGCCCATCCTTTGACCCACGTAATAGCATGACATTTGGCGGCGGGAAAATGTCTGTTCTCCGGGTATAGAAACATTCGAGGTTCGATTGTGCCTGGTGGCACCCGGAGATAGCAGGCAGTGATTTGCTGCACGAAGCGCCATACATCTTGCGATGAGGCGCATGTAAGACGGTGTTCATCAGTGTCCAGTTGATGGCAAAGGAAACAAAGAGGGGATTCTGACAAGCCAATGTTGTGCAGGCGCTGCTTCTTGGCAAATTTCCTGTTGACTATGTGATACCACAGTGCCCGGACGTTCGTAGGGAGGTAGGGCTGGTGAACGGTAGTCCACACTATGGGCCACTGGATGGAGGGATGTTTGGTCTCCATCACATTCCAGGGAACACAGCGCAGCAACAGGCTGTAAAAATCCTTAGTCCTGGGTGGTCATGTATCTGGGAGAATGGTATGTATGTAACTGTAGTCGACGAAAAAGGTCGAAAGATGGGATAAATGAGGCATGATATGGCCGACAGACACCGGTGGTGAGGTGGAAGCAGGTAGGAGGACCTCAAGCAAGCTGCGTGTACCCTGGCCCATCCACTGTTTTCTCGTGGTACTCATGTACAAGGCTGCAGCTCGCATATGGACATTGACGAGCCCGACTCCACCATACCATGGGGGCCGGGTAAGTGTCTCATAACGGACTTTGAACATTGAACCAGCCATGAGATAATATCCAAAAGCCGCCTGAAGGTTGCTCCCAATTGTAGTTGGCAGAGGAAGAACTTGCGCGATGTGAACCAATTTTGATACCACATAAAGATTAAGAATCTCAACCCGTTGAAGTGTGTCCTGGCGGCGCAAGAGGTTCTGGCGGACGTCGTTGCGGATGACGTGTAACAGGCGACGGAAATTCGTTGCCGCTATGCGTGTGACCGTGGCGGTAAAGGTAATGCCCAGGTACTAGAAAGTCCGCACATGTGGCAGGGGTGCCACTTCACCCTCCTTGAGGCTTCGTCCAATGTGCATTGCAGAAGATTTGGCGACATTCATGGCACTGCCAGCGGCAGCACCATAACGGGTAATCAGTTCGAGGACTTCTCGAATCTCAGAGCCGGACCGAATGAGGAGGATGAGGTCATCAGCATATTTCCGACAGCGAAAAGTGTGTTGGCGTAGGGTGAGGCCAGATAGGTTGGTCGTCAAGCCCTCAATAAGGGGTTCAAGGGCAATGGCGTACAGGAGGGTAGAGAGGAGCCATATCGAACGACAGATGGGTACCGGCCCTGCTAAACGTCCATTGACTTGGACACGTGAACTGGCACTGTCGTGAAGACGCCGGATGACGTCGAGAAACGGAGGGGGGATGCCCATTCGGACTGCCACCGAAAACAGGAAACGATGACGCACTTTATCGAAGGCGCTGTCGAAGTCTATAGCGACGACCGCTGCACGGAGTCTGCAGGCCGCCGCCATCGCAATTAAGTCGCGGCATTCCCCTGTGGCAGCCTGTATGTTAACCTGTCCTCCAGGCGTCGTTTGCTCTGGCGAGAGGATATAAGGGAGTATTGTTCGGAGCCGCATTGCCAGTAAGCGCGCGAAAATCTTGTAATCGGCATTGATTAGGGTGAGCGGTCTGTAACTCGTGACCATCGAACCACAGGCTGGTTTGTGGACTGGTATGATGATGCCCTAAGCAAAGGCGGGTGGGATTGCGTGGTCAGATATCAGTTCTCGATAGATAGTCGTCCACCGTGGTGCCATGAGGTCCCGAAAGGTACGGTAAAACTCAATCGGTAAGCCGTCAATGCCAGGCGATCTGTTGACAGCACCCTTGGCGATTGCGTTGTTGACTTCGTCTAGGGTGACCGCGACTGTCAAAGCATCCGCCTCCGTGTGGGGGAGGGTGCGCGTGACGTAATGCAAAATGGAGTCGTCTGCTGCAATTTCAGCGTCTTCTTCACAATAAGTACGACGGTAGTGCTCGACGAATGCGTGGACGATGTCATTCTGGGTGGTCACCTGCGTGCCATGAGGCGTGGTCAGAGTGCTGATGATCTGCCGACGACGCCGTCGTTTGTCGGACACTATATGATGCATGGATGGAATTTCTAAATCCGCGTGATCGTGGCGTCGCGTCCGTATCACGACCCATTGCAGTTTCCGGCGTGCCAGCGCAATTATCTTCGCCTTAGTTCTTTGCCGTTTCAACCGGTTTCCCGGGGTTGGCAGTTGAGCGTCCAGATCTCGGAGAATCGCATAATACGAGTAGAAGTCAATAGTGGTGCGATGCCAGTCGGCCATGTCCTTCCCGTATCTCATCAATGTCCTCCGGATCGCCGGCTTGGCGCAGTCCAACCACCATGTCAATGTCGAGTGGCAGCGGGGAAGGCGTCTTTCGCAGGCTTTCCACGTTTCAGTGACTTGTTGGCGACACGCCAGGTCATGCAAGTGTGAAGTGTTGGGTTTCCATAGCGCTCGGCTGCGCCAGACTGATTGCGGCGGGAGGAGGACCGTACAGATGTAGGCGCAATGGTCGGAAAAGGCCAGCGGCCCGTATCGCAGATCTAAGAGTTTGTGAGACATATATCCTGTCTAGTCGGCTTGCGGAATGACTGGTAAGAAAAGTATGGCCAGAACGGTCACCGTGTCGAACTTCCCAGGTATCGTGAAGCAGGAGGTCTCGCACCACTATACGTAGTTCCTGGCATGTAGTATAGTGGGGAACCTGTTCTTTAGGATGCAGAACGCAGTTAAAATCACCTCCTAGTAGGCAATTGTCATAACGCCCTAAAAACAGGGGAGCGATTTCCTCGGAATAAAACTGGGCTCTTTCATGCCGTCGGTCGGTGCCTGAGGGAGCGTAGACATTAATGATGCGTGTCTCCATGGCAGTGAGTGCCATGCCCCGAGCTGATAGAAGGAAGGTGACATCGCTCACAGAAATCCCGTGGCGGACGTAGATGGCCACTCCATGGCCCATAGGATCACTCGCGGAGGCATGGGCGGTATAGCCATTGATATCCGGGAGACTAGCCAAGTGAACTTCCTGCAGGAGGGTGAAATCGATATCCGAAGCCCAGAACATCTCCAGCATAAGGCGGATTTTCACCCTGGAACGGATGTTGTTGGTGTTGATGGTTGCTATCCGGTAGGCCTGGTGTCGGATTGCTGGAGGCTGGTCCACTCCGCCGTCCGCGCAAGGGTGTGGGCGTCGCAGCGGAACGTTATCCCGCTGGCCCGCAGGGGAGTCTGGGGAGAGTATGATTAGTGGTGCAGCCGTGACGGCGCAGAGTCCCGTAACGGGTCCTGCTCCTCGACCTCCTCCTCGTGCCACGCCGTGGAAGCGGACACTGGTGTATCTTCCATTTTGTCTGCAGAAGATGTTGCAATGGTGCGTGGTGTAGTGTCGCCTGTGATACGTTGATGATTTAGTTCAGCGTCAGCTCGGGGCGCAGGCACACCGATAGATGTCTCCGCGCTCATAATGTCTTCGTCAACAGTAGCGGGTTCTGAGGCCTCGTGCTGGTCGACGGTTACGTCCTCCTCGACTTGTAATGTCTCCGCTTGGCCGGAAACTGTGCGACGTTTCGCTTGCGACATTTCGAGAACGTTGTTTCCTTGTGCGACCCTCCGTGTCCGACGACGGAAGGGAGTCGCGTCGTTCTGGCAGGAAGGCTGCTGTAGGAACGATGAGCGAGTCGATCTCCATCGTGTTTCCGAGGTCAGCGTCAGCGTCCGGGTGCGTCGGCATCGTCGCAGCGGCGTCGATGGCCGGCCGAGGCGGCGGGCCGTCCGAGGCGCTCTCCGTCGGTGTCTGGTCGGGCTCGTCAGTGGCGTCGTTTGTGGTGACCGGGCGACGTTGCAAAGTGGTAGGAGAAGCTAGAGCAGTGGCATAGGTCACCGGTAGCACTGTAGGTTGCGACGTGGGTGGTCCTTCGGCAGCTGGAAGTTGCGTAATACGCCGTTGTAGGCATTCGGATCTAAGGTGGCCTTCTTTGCCGCACTCGGAACAAGTTCGAGGCTGGCCGTTGTATATAATTATTGCACGGCGTACGCCGATCTGTAAGTAGGACGGGAAGTGGCTTCGGAGATCAATGGTGACCTGACGGACCCCGGTAAGGACAGGATACGTCGGAAACTGTGCCCACTTCTCCGCAGTGTGGCCATGGACTGTGCCGTATGGGCGTAGTGCCGCGACGACTTCCTCAGCAGGAAGTTCGAATGGCAATTCGAAAATGCGTATCGCTCGCATACCTAAGCCTCCGTGGTCGACGGTTAGTTCCCCCACATTGCCATCAGCATGACAGAAGCGGAGCCCCTGTCTGGTCACACGTAGTATGCGTTCGCACGCCTCGTCATTAATGATTTTAACATAGACCGTGCTGCTCACGATTGACAAATTTATGCCGATAATATCGGTCGCCGGGATTTTCACTTCCTCTCGCAGAAAACGCTCCACCTCGAGTGCTTTAGGTCGGGCATAATCGTTGCAGAAAGTAAATCGGTGTGTTGATTTACGGGAACGGTTCGCCGTGGATCGTACAAGGTAAGCCGGCACTTAAGCAACGGCCGTCAGAATGTAAAGAAGGCGAGCTCGCGCGCCGCACGCAGTCAACACGTACGCGTCCGCTCTGTAGCCCTGCCGAAGGCAGACTCTCCACTCAGCTACGGGGAGCGGATTCCTAGTCGGTGTTTTCCACATCTTCCATTTCTCTCCGATCCTGCTCTGAACCTCATTCCTTACGTTATCAGTCTACTTCATTTTCTACTTTTGTCTGTAGCATCACATTTCAAATGCTTGGATTCTCTTCTGTTCAGGTTTTCCCGCAGTTCATGTTTCACTACCTTACAATGCTGTGGTCCAAACGTACACTCTCACAAATTTCTTCCTCATTTTAAGGTCTATGTTCGATAGTCGTAGACTTCTCATAGTCGCGAACGCCCTTTCGCCAGTGATAGTCTGCTTTTGATGTCCTACCTGCTCCGTCCGTCATTGGTTATTTTGCTGCCAAAGTAGTAGAGTTCCTTTATTCGTCACCGTCAATCCTGATGTTAAGTTTATCGCTGCACTCATTTCTACGACTTTCGTCTTTCTTCGATCCATACTCAATCCATAATCTGCCCTCATTAGACTGTTCATTCCATGCAGCAGATCATGTAATTCTTCTTCACTTTAACTCATGATACCAATGCTATCAGCGAATCGTGTCACTGATATTATTTCGCCTTGAATTCATTCTATTCAGGTTATGTAATTCTGCTTCACTTTCACTCAGTATAGCAATGCCATAAACCAATCGTATCATTGATATTCTTTCGCCTTGAATTTTAATTCCACTACTGAAACTTTCTTTTATGCCCATCATTCCTTCTCCGATGTACAGATTGAACATCAGGGGCGACAGACTCCATCCCTGTCTCACACGTAATTTAATCTGGGCATTTAGTTCTTGGTCGACCACTCTTATTATTCCCTCTTGGCTCTTGTACGTTACCCGTCTCTCCCTAGAGCTGACCCCATTTTTCTCAGAATTTCGAACATCTTGCACCATTTTACATTGTTGAAGTATTTCCAGGTTGACGAATCCTATGTATGTGTCTTTATTTTTCTTTAGTCTTGATTCCATTATCAACCGTCAGGTCAGAATTGTTCGTCTGATGCCTTACCTTTCCTAAAGACAAACTGCTCGTCATCTAACACAGACTTAATTTTCTTTTCCGTTCTTCTGTACAGTATTTATGCCAGCAACTAGAATGCATGAGCTGTTGAGCTGATTATGCGGCAATTCTCTCTCCGCAGCCATTGCAGTCTTCAGAAATGTGTGGATGAAATTTTTCCAACGTCAGATGGTGTGTTACCCGACTCATACATTACACACCAATGTGAATAGCCGTTTTGTTGCCACTTCCCCCAATGACTTTAGAAATTCTGATGGAATATTATCTATCGCTTTTGCGTGACTTGATCGCAATTCCTCCAAAGCTCTTTTAAATTCTGATTCTAATATTGGACCCCCTCAGCTCTTCTCAATCGACTCCTGTTTCTTCTTCTATCACATCAGACAAACCTTCCCCCTCATATTGGTCTTCAATGTACTATTTCCATCTATCCGCTCTGTCCTCTGCATTTAACAGAGGAATTCCCGTTGCCTTCTTAAAGCTACAACCCTTGCTTTTAATTTCACCACGGGCTGTTTTGACTTTCCTATATGCTGTGTCAGTCCTTCCGAAAATCATTTCTATTTCGATTTCTTCACATTTTTCATGCAGCCATTTCGTCTTACCTTCCCTGCATTTCCGATTAATTTCATTTCTCAGTGAACTTTATTTCTGTGTTCCTCAGTTTCTCTGACCATTTTGTACTTTCTTCTTTCTTCGATCAACTGAAGTATTTCTTCTGTTACCCATGGTTTCTTCGCAGTAACCTTTTTTGTACCAATATATTTCTGTCTAATTTCTGTGACTGCCCATTTTAGAGATGTCCATCCTTCTTTAACTCTACTGCCTACTGAGCTATTACTTATTGTTGTATCTCTAGCCTTAGAGAACTCCAAGGGTGTCTCGTCATTCAATAGTACTTCTTTATTCCACTTCTTTGCGTATTGACTCTTCCTGATTCTTTTCTTAAACTTCAGCCTAGTCTTCATCAATACTACCTTGTGATCTGAGCCGACATCTGCTCCTGAGTACGCCTTACAATCCAGTATCTGATATCGGAATCTCTGTCTGACAGTGATGTAGCTTAGCGGAAATCTTCCGGTATCAGCTAGACTTTTCCAAGTGTACATCCTCCTAATGTGGTTCTTGACTAGAGTATTTGCTGTTACTAGCTGAAATTTATCACATAACTCTATTAGTCGCTTTCCTCTGTCATTCCTTGTTCCAAGCCCATATTCTCCTACAACCATTTCTTCTGCTTCTTTCCCTACAACTGTATCCCAGTCCCCGATGTCTATTATTTTTCATCTCCCTTTACATATTGTATTACCCTTTCAATATCCTCATGTTCTTTCTCTATCTCTTGATGTTCAGCTTGCGACGTCGGCATGTATACCTGACCTATGGTTGTCGGTGTTGGTTTGCTCTCGATTCTGAAAAGAGCAACCCTATCACTGAACAGTTCACAGTAACACAATTTCTATCCTACCTCGATATTCTCAACGAATCCTACTCCTGTTACACAATTTTCTGCTGCTTTTGATATTACCCTAGGATCATCTGACCAGATATCCTCGTCTTCTTTCCATTTTACTTCACTAATCCCTATTGTATGACTTGTATTCAGAGTAATAAGCGGAATTACTTTCTATACGACTTTATTGCGTCCAGTAATGCCTCGTTTTGCGCTGTTATTGAAGTACTTTCTGTCTTAGATACAGTTCCAATCGAATCTGGAAACTTGACACACAAGGTCACTCCATTCGTATGCGCCTTCAGCCAAGTAGCTACTTCGGATGCTGTACACGCAAAGCACGGGCGGTTGTAATTGTAGACTGGTCAATTGCGCCGAGGGGAACAACAAGATAAGCCAAGTCAGGCCACCTCTCGTGCTAAAATACCGGAAAACGGCTTTAGCCCTTTGGTAGGTGCTGCGGTTTAAGGAAGATGATCGCTTTGGGACTCGAACCGGCAGTGTATTTACGTACAATGCAGCTTCCCGTAACTTAAGAGGTTTTCCGAGATGGGGCAAGGGCAAGCAACTTCGCCGATCCTGAACGGCGAGACGGAGCGGGTGATGGTAATAAAAAGCGCGCATTTCTCCCCCACAGCTTTCAGTCTGCTGGGGCACGGAGCAGTTTTACATGTAAATCGATACCTACCCGTCTGTGCGTAAAGAACCCTCGCACGCTGCCTGTAACTTTACTGCTATTCGTCGCGAGCAGCGAACTGTACTTTATGCCTCCACCTTACGGCGAGTTTAAAACGTTACTGCCAGACTTTTCTCCGATTATACCACTTTTTTGTGTCCCTTTAGAACACAGTTTCACTTTTTGCGAGGGCTGTAGTGAGCAGTATCTCCTTTATTAAGTTTCTGAGTGTGAAACTGACTTGGTCGTCGTAGGTGCTAAAATTTCAAACTGACAGGAGGCACATTTTTGTTGTTGTTCACTGAATTAATGAAGTGCTAGCTGTGCTTAAAGTTTCTGTTGGAAGATCTGAGAGAAGCATATTTGAATCTGCTAGATTTCAACTGAACGTGGTATATTAGTTATGAAAAAAATTACATGCTGACCTTTCTGAATGCAAAACAGAATCTCGGTCCCAGGCTTTTGCATTGCACGGCCATTGAACGTCTCATCACCGTCGTAACATGCGACTCTATGATGATGTGTACATACCACCCATAGATTTCCAAACTGGAGGGCTCCACTGAAAACGTTTGCTGGAAAAGCACCAAAGGAAGAACACGGTGGAAAAGTCTCGCAAATCTTTAGTATTGTTTTTAAATTGTTTTATCGATTCACTGTAAGCTCATACAAACAACGTACAATAGTCATGCCACGTAGAGCTCTCTTCGAAATACCATTAAAAAGGGCAATGCCATCAGCCTTCTCTGTGAATAGCAGATTTACCACCTTTTCTTCTATCAAGCACTATATCTAATGGTGAAGTATATTCCCAGTAATGTATGGGAACAATAACATTATACGTCCGCGAATTTTGTTTTGTTCTTCATCATGGATTACTGCTGTAGATTACCTTTTATCGGGCACATATTGTTCATGGTTCCACTATTCTTTCCTCAATCTAGCTTTTCCTTTAGTTTCTAAACATTCTTTTCAACCTTGGCTACGAATACTGAACTCTTCTTATGACACGTAGAAGGAACGTAAATAATTTCATCTTATAAATGTAATAACTGTGTAGATACATTTTAAAACATTCGGAAATAAAACTTACGGTAGCTAAGTAGAGGGAAATGCAAAGACTGAACCAATAAAATTCCGTGACTGAATACGCAGCTAAGGGTGATACCAGATAGGGCACCGAGATGATAATACATCGAAAGGAATTCGAAATATTAACTGAAGTAGTCAAGGCAGCAGATCAAATGGGTAAAAAGGCTAGGCCTCGTAGACATCCTTGGGTAACACAAGAGATACTGAATTTGATTGATGAAAGGTGAAAATTAAAAAATGCAGCAAATCAAGTAGGAGGAAGGGAATACCAACTTTTAAAAAATGAGGTTGACAGTAACTGAAATATAACTATGCAGGAATGGCTAAAGAATAAATGTAGAGGTTTAGAATCGTATTTCACTAGAGAAAAGATAGGTACTGCCTACAGGATAGTTAAAGAGGCCTTTGGGGAAAAGGGAAACAAGAATACGAATATCAAGTGCCCAGACAGAAAACTAGTACTAAACAAAGAAGAGGAAGCTGAAAGGAAGGAGTATCAGTATATGGAGAGTCTATACAAGGGATAAGAGCTTGAGAACAGTTTTATAAAAAGGGAAGTGGACATAAGATGTAGAGGAGATGGGAGGTATGATACTGCGAGAAGAATTTAACAAAGCTGTGAAAGACTTAAGTTGAAACAAGGCCTCGGGGGTAGATGCTATCGCTTCAGAGCTATTGATAGCCTTGGGAGAACTAGCCATGGCAAAACTCTTCAATTTGGTGTGAAAGATGTGTGAGACAGGAGAAATGCTCTCAGACTCCTAGATTTTGTATAGCAATTCCAAATAAAAGGAGAACAGTGGCTGACAGGTGTGAAAATTACCGAACTGTCCGATTAATTAGTCATGGTTGCAAAATACTAACACGAATTATTTGCAGAAGAATAGAAAAACTGGTGGAAACCGACTTCAAGGAAGATCAGTTTCGATTCCGGAGAAATATAGAAACACGCGAGGCAATACTGACCCTATTACTTACTTTAGAAGAGAGATTAAGGAAAGACAAGCATTTGTAGAGTTAGAGAAAGCTTTGGACATTGTTGTCTGGAATCCTCTTTGAAATTCTGAAGGGTGGTTGTTTCGGGGAGGAGACCAGACAGCGGCGTCATCGGGCGAAATTCTGAAGGTTTCAGGGGTAAAATGCAGGGAACGAAAGTTATTTACAGCTTGTACAGAATGTACAAAGAACAGACGGCTGTTGTGAGATTCGAGGGGTACGAAAGGGAAGCAATAGTTGAGACGGTAGTGTAAAGAGGTTTCAGCCTATCCCAGATGTTATTCACTCTGTACATTGAAGAAGAAGTAAAACAAACCAAAGGAACCTTTGGGGTAAGAATTAAAGTTCAAGGAGAAGAAATAAAACCTTTAAGGTTTGCCGATGACATTGTAGTTCAATCAGAGACAGCAAAGAAAATTTAAGAGCGGTTGACTGGACTGGACTGTGTCTTGAAAGGAAACTACAAGATGAAAGAACAAGGAAAATGAAATGTCTTGGAATTAAATCAGGGGATGCTAGTGGAATTAGAATAGGAAACGAAACACTTAAAGTAGTAGGTGAGTTTTGCTATTTGGGTAGCTAAATAACTGACGATGGCCGAAGTAGGGAGGATATAAAATGTAGACTGCCAATGACGAGATCAGCATTTCTGAAAAAGAGAAATTTGCCAACATCGAATATAGATTTAAGTGTTTGGAAGTTTTTTCTGAAGGTACACACAGCAAAAAGAGTTTTGCATCAGCTAGGTTCCCAGAACTCCTGAAGACAGACACTGACTGTCGATACTGTATAACAGACACAGTCCCTTTGACTGTTCGGATGTTACTCGCCCAAAGATGTAAACAATTATGCATTAGCAGCGCCTATTAGACGAAGCGGTCCTACAGCCGATCAGTTCCCGACATTCCACCAGGAAAGAGGTACACAACTTGTGTTGTCCGTAGTTCACCCATGCCTAGACGGTCAATACCGCGGTTCAATAGAATCCGCATTTTTACTTTGTGCCAGGAAGGGCTCTCAACAAGGGAAATGTCCAGGCGTCTCGGACTGAACCAAAACGATGTTGTTCTGACTTGAAGGAGATACAGAGAGATAGGAATTGTCGATGACATGCCTCACTCAGGCCACCCAAGGGCTACTACTGCAGTGAATGACTTCTACCTACGGATTATGGCTCGGAGGAACCCTGACAGAAACGACACTATGTTGAATGATGCTTTTCGTGCAGCCATAGGACGTCATGTTACGACTCAAACTGTGCGCAATAGGCTGCATGAAGCGCAACTTCACTCCCGACGTCCATGGAGAGGTACACCTCTGCAACCACGACACCATGAAGCGCGGTAAAGATGGGCCCAACAATATGCCAAATGGACCGCTCAGGATTCACCGATGAGGGTCGCATATGCCTTCAACCGGACAATCGTCGGAACTGTGTTTGGAGTCAATCCAGTCAGGCTGTATGCTTCAGACACACTGTTCAGGGAGTGCAGCATGGTGGACATTCCAAGCTGATTTGGGGGTGACATTATGTGGGGCGACGTACGCCGCTGGTGGTCATGGAAGGCACCGTAACGACTGTACGATGTGTGAATGCCGTCCTCCGACCGATAGTGCAACCATGTCGGCAGCATATCGGCGAGGCATTCGTCTTCATGGACGACAATTCGCACCATCATGCGCATCTTGTGAATGACTTCTTTCAGGGCAACGACATCGCTCGACTAGAGTGGCCAGCATGTTCTCCAGACATGAACCCTATCGAACATGCCTGGGACAGATTGAAGAGGGCTGTTTATGGACGACGTGATCCACCAACCACTCTGAGGGATTTACGCTGAATCACCGTTGAGAAGTGGGACAATCTGCACCAACAGTGCCTTGATGAACTTGTGTATAGTATGCCACGACGAACACTGGCATCAATGCAAGAGGACATGCTACTGGGTATTTGAGGTATCGGTATGTACAGCAGTCTGGAGCACCACCACTGAAGGTCTCGTTGCACGGTGGTACAACATGAAAAGTGTGGCTTTCATAAGCAATAAAAAGAGTGGAAATAATGTTTATATTGATTTCTATACCAAATTCTGTACAGGTTCTGGAACTCTCGAAACCACGTTGATGCGAAACCTTTTTGATGTGTGTATTTGCTGGAGTGTAGTGTATGGAAATGAAACATGGACAATAAGCAGTTTAGACAAAAGGAGATAGAAGCTTTCGAAATATGGTGCTATAGAAGAATGCTGAATGTTAGATTGGCTGATAATGTAACTGATGAGGAGGTATTAAATAGAATTGTGGAGACAAGGAATTTGTGACACTACTTGACCATGAGAAGTAATCGTTTGATGGGATACATTCTGAGACATCAAGAGATCACCGGTTTAGTGTTGGAGGAAAGTGTGTACGATAAAAATCGTTGAGGAGACAAGGAGAATCATACAGTAAGCATTTTCAGTAAGATGTAGCTTGTAATAGTTATTCTGAGATGAATAGGCTCGCACAGGATTGAGTAGCATGGAGAGCTGCATCAAACCAGTCTTCGGACTGAAGACCACTGCAACAACAAGAACAAGTGAAATACTGTCGAAAAGACTGGTTGTGTACCCGGCGTTGCCAGGGTATGTATTTATTCAAATCTTAAATCTTCTCCTAGTCTGTCTCCTTCTTCCCCCTCTGTTTCCACTCCTCCAGGACCCCCTCTCTGTCCATATACTCCACCCCCTCATTCTCTGTCCACATTATCCTGCACTTTCTCTGTCGGTCTCATCCTCCCCCTCTCTCTGTGTCCTCCTCATTCCTTCCTGTGTAGATCCCCTCCTCTCCCTCTCTGTTCATCTCCTCCTCTTCCCTCACACTTCCATTCTCTTCCCATAACTGTGTCTATCTTCTCCTTCCCCCTCGCTTTCTGACCATCTCTTCCTTGTTTTTCTCTGTCCTGTGACTTCGAAGGAAATACAGAACCCTGATTTCCCTTAAACACCAAGCATCGATTTTCGCCAAAACCCGAGAAGTGATCCTTTCTTTATAATATGTATCGATTTAATCTGACTTGTAAGACATCATATGATTTGATAGGTCTGTGGTGAAATGAATCAACGCGGCGAGCACCTTTCATTAGCATGTAACGATGCAAAACATTTCCGCTCTCGGATGTTTCTGCAGAGCAGGGCAGTAGATATTGTACCGTAATTAAAGGACGCAAGAACCGACCTCACGTCTTTACAACTGGACAATTAACACAATTACGTGCTGCCTCTGGCCACAGCTGCGAGGATACAATCAACAGAAAATCAGAGATACGTATAAATTTAACCATTCAACTAAAGGAATAAATGATAGCAGAGAAAGTACAAATTCGTCTCACAGAATTGGTACACTACCAATGAACATGACATTCCGTAAATACAGAAAACAAAGAAAGAGTGGAAAAGGAAAATGTTCTAAGGGTCAAATCCCATATTTGAGGAGAGAAACGAGAAACAGTGTATCTCTATTTGTTTATAACTAGTTGTATCCAAAAAACTGAGAAAGCGTTCTGACCACCTCATCATTGCAAAAAATTATTAGACAAATTAGAAACATAGTAATTTATTAACAATATCCTAAATGCCACAGCAGAAAACTGGCTGGTTCTAAGTGCCAATATGAAAGTTTTTATTCCTAATTCCGTGAGTAGAGGGACACTACATTTCATTTAGTGATAATATGAGTACAGGAACACAGCGTTGTTATTTGAACATATAGAGCGATAGTCAACAGAATCGATTGCTTATTTATTTTACAAAATTTAATTCATGAAAAAATTCCTCGGTATTAACTCCTTTTTCTTCTGACATTTGGCAACACATTAACGAATCTTTCTGTTTTGAAATTAATTAACATGGAGATTTCAGGTGAAGTAGTAGATGTCATACATCTACCATGGACTTCTCTCTTTGAATACATTGACATTTTTATATTATTATATTTCAGTGTAAAAATCGTAATAGCTATTTGAGATGGATGAGTGCGAGACACTTTGGTGACAGCATATGGAGGTATTACACGCCTCTCTTGACAAAATGTTTCAGCATCTTTGAAATGAAGGAGGTCGGTTGTATCATTTGGAATTAAATGAAACAGTTTCATAACTTTGGCTGACCAACCAATCTTCTGCGTGAAGCTGGCGGAACAAAGACTTTGACCGTGGCACTCGGAGCACATGAGGACGCACTGCCTGACACACAGACCAAGCTCCTTCTGGTAACGTCTTCTCCAGGATTTGACACTTGGAACAAGTCAAGGAACACAAAATGGAGTACCACGAATAGAATTACACTGAAAACCCGATTTGTTTTAAAAAAGAGCACTTTTTCATCTCTACTCTTCATATGTCTTGATGGTACCTCAAATTTGTAGCTAGTTGCCACTGAAAGTTGGTTATTTAACTTTGGATACGTCCCGATGCATGGCTGCATGCATTTACCAAGAGGGTATCCTCTTACTCAAAAGATAAGAGTAATTTTTTGAGCAAAAGACTGTTTCAAAGAACGATTCCATGACCATATTGATGATCCTTCAGTTGATGTGAGATTGACTTCAAAAATTGAGAGATAGATACTGATGTCGGATTTCCAATGTTTTAGATTCTTGCTCTCGAAATGCAATCATCTAATAATTTCCATTGACATTCTTTTATTTTACAACTTTTTTTTTTAATCTCCTACATTGTAATCCAGTTTTAGTCAACATGCCATAACCGTAACTTCCTTGCACACATAGGACCGCTAAATGATCCAGGAAATCATACTTCCACATAATTTAACATTATATAAGATAAAGATTTACCTGACACGTGATCTTTATGGTGTAAGGTCCAGCTGACACTATGACCATGACGTCCGAACATAAAATATCAGCTAATGAGGGACAGTGTGCGTCAGACAACGTGAAAGAGAGGTTGGCACACTACATGTACCACAAGTTTTGCTACGGTACATCCCTTTGAAATACATGCTTGCAACACAGATGTCAGTAATCTTATACTTTTGGATAAAGAGTGTAACATTCGTATTTTTCTTACTGAGCTGCAAGGGTAAAAAGAGCAAACAATACGTAAGGTTTTCTTTACGGTTCATTCGGTGATGTAACATTAAAATAACCTCAGAAATAAAGAGAAACTATGGAGCAGCACTTCTGGCTGGATAAAGCAATGTATGTCCCCGGAAGTCATGGATGTACATACTGCTCAAAGTAAGTAGTTCGTGAGAAGAACCAGTCAGACCCACACAGCGGCATCGCGCAACCGTTCCTCATGTCACATGCAGCCTTCGGTGTAGAATGGTCTTATAAATCAAAACCGGTTGCGAAGAACTAAAAATAATAATAGTTTATTGAGATATACGAGGGCAGTTCAATAAGTAATGCAACACATTTTTTTCTGAAACAGGGGCTGTTTTATTCAGCATTGAAATACACCAGGTTATTCCCCAATCTTTTAGCTACACAACACTATTTTTCAACGTAATCTCCATTCAAAGCTACGGCCTTACGCCACCTTGAAATGAGGGCCTGTATGCCTGCACGGTACCATTCCACTGGTCGATGTCGGAGCCAACGTCGTACTGCATCAATAACTTCTTCATCATCCGCGTAGTGCCTCCCACGGATTGCGTCCTTCATTGGGCCAAACATATGGAAATCCAACGGTGCGAGATCGGGGCTGTAGGGTGCATGAGGAAGAACAGTCCACTGAAGTTTTGTGAGCTCCTCTCGGGTGCGAAGACTTGTGTGAGGTCTTGCGTTGTCATGAAGAAGGAGAAGTTCGTTCAGATTTTTGTGCCTACGAACACGCTGAAGTCGTTTCTTCAATTTCTGAAGAGTAGCACAATACACTTCAGAGTTGATCGTTTGACCATGGGGAAGGACAGCGAACAGAATAACCCCTTCAGCGTCCCAGAAGACTGTAACCGTGACTTTACCGGCTGAGGGTATGGCTTTAAACTTTTTCTTGGTAGGGGAGTGGGTGTGGCGCCACTCCATTGATTGCCGTTTTGTTTCAGGTTCGAAGTGATGAACCCATGTTTCATCGCCTGTAACAATCTTTGACAAGAAATTGTCACGCTCAGCCACATGACTAGCAAGCAATTCCGCACAGATGGTTCTCCTTTGCTCTTTATGGTGTTCGGTTAGACAACGAGGGACCCAGCGGGAACAAACCTTTGAATATCCCAACTGGTGAACAATTGTGACAGCACTACCAACAGAGATGTCAAGTTGAGCACTGAGTTGTTTGATGGTGATCCGTCGATCATCTCGAACGAGTGTGTTCGCACGCTCCGCCATTTCAGGAGTCACAGCTGTGCACGGCCGGCCCGCACGCGGGAGATCAGACAGTCTTGCTTGACCTTGCGGCGATGATGACACACGCTTTGCCCAACGACTCACCGTGCTTTTGTCCACTGCCAGATCACCGTAGGCATTCTGCAAGCGCCTATGAATATCTGAGATGCCCTGGTTTTCCGCCAAAAGAAACTCGATCACTGCCCGTTGTTTGCAACGCACATCCGTTACAGACGCCATTTTAACAGCTCCGTACAGCGCTGCCACCTGTCGGAAGTCAATGAAACTATACGAGACGAAGCGGGAATGTTTGAAAATATTCCACAAGAAATTTCCGGTTTTTTCAACCAAAATTGGCCGAGAAAAAAAATGTGTTGCATTACTTATTGAACTGCCCTCGTATATATACAACGTGTCTCTCCTAAGGGTCGTCAGGTGCATTTTCTTTGCTGTTTCTGTAGATATTTGTCATTTTGTATTTTCAATGTGTAGTTGGAATCACCTCAAAGACAAACTACTTCTCTCGTCTTTTATGGCACTCCCAATGTTGACGGAAAGCGTTGTTTTTCCCCGTTACAAACAAAATGTCGTACAACAGAGCAGTTCCAAATTAGTGTAGTGTGGTATACGTGTGTTGTCGATATGTATTAACAGGGATAATAAAACACGAAGAGTAACGAGTACTCCGGCAGCTACGAGGCAGCGCTGCCACTGCATGCCGGTAGCAGTCAGCGCGGCACCAGGCAGTGCTGGTTATTCTTCGTGATTTACTATCCCTGTTGATTCTTATCGACAACACATGTATACCGCACTATACTAATTTGGAGCAGCTCTATCGAACGAGCAAGTAAAATTCCGTTTTAAACAGATTTTGTTTGTAACAAAACAATGTTTCCTGTCCCCATTGGGAGTGGCATAAAAGACGAGATTAGTACTATATCTTTGGGATTGCGGCGGCGCGGTTCTTTCCGTCCCTTTACGACGGACCTGCACTTACCTGTGAACCTTGTCTCAGCAGATCATCTGTAGGAAAGCCGAGTGAAACTTACTGAACTTCGACATGAACCAGGCTGCAATTAAAGTCACTAATCTACGTTTGGGGAGAAACACGAAATGAAAGGTTGAAAGTTTTGTCCTCACTTAATATATTCTGAAATTTAGGTGAACAAGTATCACTGCCAAGCCCGTAATAGTCTTAACACAGTCACTCACAATCCCTTTCACTCACGTTAGCAAGTTTATGGTGTTGCATTTCCCGAAAACGTAATAGCTACTAAAATACTGATTGTTTTTGATTGAGAACGCTCGCCAAATATTATCATTTTCATCGGAACTACTACTGCACACGTCCGATCTCTTTCATGGCTAGGCTTCCACTCTTCTCTAGAATACTCTAAGTCTTTTCTACCAGCAGAGAAAGGCGTGCGAAGGATATTGCTTTACCATTGGTCAGTTTACTTAACAGCCAATAGCAAAACAACATTCTCCCACGTCAGTCCGCGCTTTTTATCCATAACCAATCGCAAAATAGTAAACCTCACGACTGCACTTTTTACCGACGTAATTATCTAATATACTGAAGTTTTGTTTATGCATAAATTTATTTACTATTGTTATTTATACCCGAATTAACTTTCCCTTTACCATAAACTTACTTTACAAATCTACTCTACAAAAATCCCCTTTGTTCATATCCATACTTCTTCGAAATATTCCTACGCTATATCTTACTACATAACGCGTTAAACAATTATCTTCATATTAACCTTAAACCACACTCACGCATAATTCATACTGCTAAAACACATTTATAACATTTCACATACACAAAAAGAAATAATAACATTGTATGAAAATACTAGAGCAGTTTATGAAAAACAGTCTATTACTTTAGTGCACTCTAGTGGGCACAATCGAAACTAAAATAACAGTCCCCCTATTGAATATTGTCCTCTATCGGCTGATACATAAACTACGTGCGCGTCCAGTCTCGCGTCACCATCTGTGACTCTCCAGCTCTGTGAGACGCATTTCCCACTTAACCGCCTCCAAGGCAGGATCGTTATACGGCGCTACGCCTCAGGATGACTCCGGCTGCACAAACTTCAAATGTCCGCCGAAACAGCAGAGAAAATACGTCTGACGACTTCTGAGAGACACCCTTTTATATATAGCAACAGACAATCTTGGTGACCTCGAACAAGAGCGGCGTTCGGATTTTCCCGTGCCCACAGACGTTGAGCGATGTTCCTGAACATAGCCTCTAGTGTAAAGGATGACTTATCCGTAAAAAGGAAGTGACTCGCAAAGTCTAGTTGAATGGCACATCATTGCAAAAATCACTGGCAGAATTCAGTTCGACGTGGAAAATCATCTGGGTTAATGTGTGAACCTTCTGAAAGCTGTACGGGCGCAAATCATCTTCATGCAGCACACGCTAAATTGTGAAATGGCCTACAACTATTTCTACTGCAACAAGCCGCGAGCTTGCTGAGGGTGTTTTTTCCAGCAGTGCTAACGCCTCTTCAGACCGTAGTGTACGCGCTCTGCGTGGACGACGGCGTTCGTCAGGCCTTCGTGCCTGTAACAGAAAATTAATACACCATGTTTCGATGTAGGTTTTAATTGCACAAGTGCCATTACGAGAACGTACCAGTGGAAAACGTACCTTAAGTGAATCCGTCTCTCGTAGGGACCTGTGTATGTCAGTGAAAGTACGTGATCTGGCACACGACGATTTGGGAACCACCAGCCGTCCTCCCAAGAATAGCGCTCCGTTTCCCGTCCGCTCACTCAGTAACATACTAAAGTGTCCCCGTTGGATGGCAAATTGACGCAGGGCGAACCAGACTCCGCAGTGTGCCGTTTATGCTACATCTATCAACCAGGCAATTGAACAGCCGAAAGCAAGGCGTTCACGTCCCAGCAACAGGCAGAAAACTCGTAGTATTGTACCACCTAGAGCAACCGCGACTATGTGGACTACACGCGTTTGCAAATACACGTCGTAAAACTTCAACTCGACGTCTCTTTCACCTTGATGTCACAAACGCATTGAAATCGTTGCCCTGCAGCGCTGCTGCCGTGACGGCTCGTGTGGTATGATCTGTGCATACGCTGTAAGCGGCAGGCGTCGCTGTTCAACGAGGCCAAGCGCCGTACGCTGAGGCACTGAGAGATGCGGCCATGAGTTGCTATGTGAAATTGTGAAATATGCGTGTTATGACACACTCTACTAGCAATTTCATTTACTACATTGGCAGTAACGAAACAGTTGGGCACATTGCAAAATAGATCTTGAATGGATACATTGATGCACTGTATCTCCCCCGTTGGTGAAAGATTGCAAAGTAAACATGAATGGAGTCATTCCTGCCCACTCACTTTCACAGGTAGAAATATTATTCAGAATTGCTTACGTTTCGATTTTAGACGGTTTTGAACTGTGATTGGGTTGGATATACCAATTTTGGTTTTCATTTGACATGATTTTAAAAGAGATAAATTTCCAATAGGAAAAGTTATTACATTTCAATTCGATTTCACAAATTTTGTTTTACAGAGTACATGCAGTTGCCAGTTCGTGACTTATACTGATTGTTAATGAACACTGAATTTTGATTATTTTTGCATTATGTTTGACCTAATACACACATCAAAAAAGTTTTGCATCACCTCGGTTCCGAGAGTTCCGGGACCTGCACAGAAAATTGGAATAGAGATCAACATAAACATTATTTCCACCCTTTTTATTGCTCTTGAAACCCACACATTGTATGTTATACCACCACACAATGAGACCTTCAGTGGTGATGGTCCAGATTGCTGTACACACCGATACCTCTGATACCCAGTAGCACGTTCTCTTGCACTGATGCACGCCTGTGTTCGTCATGACGTACTACACACAAGTTCATCAAGGCACTGTTAGTGCAGATTGTCCCACTTCCCAACGGAAATTCATCGTAGATCCCCCAGAGTGGTTGGTGGGTCACGTCGTTCATAAACATCCATTTTCAATCTATCACAGGAATGTTCGATAAGGTTTATGTCTGGAGAACGTGCTTACCACCCTAGTCGAGCGATGTCGTTATCCTGGAGGAAGTCATTCACAAGATGTGCACGACTGGGGCGTGAATTTTCCTCCATGAAGACGAATGCCTCGCCCACATGCCGACGATATAGTTGCACTATCGGTCGGAGGACGGCATTCACGCATCGTACAGCCATTACGGTGCCTTCCGTGGCCTCCAGTGGCAACCGTCGGCCCCACATAATGCCCCCCCCCCCCCCAAAACATCTGGGAAACTCCACCTTGCTGCACTCCTTGGACAGTGTGTCCAAGGCGTTCAGCCTGACCGTGTTGGCTCCAACACATCTCCGACGATTGAAGGCATATGCGACCCTCATCGGTGAAGAGAACTTGATGCCAATCCTGAACGGTCCATTCAGCATGTTGCTGGGCCCATCTGTACCGCGCTGCATGGTGTCATGGTTGCAAAGATGGACCTCGTCATGAATGTCGGGAGTGAAGTAGAGCATCATGCAGCATACTGCCACAGTTTCAGTCATTGTCTCACAAATCCTATTATGAAAAGTCGATGGATGCCACGTTCATTGCAGCACCTGTGTCTAAAATAGGAATATTTCCTACATGCGCCTTTAGTGCTGACTGTGACACCACGTCGTACCTAGTCGTCCATATCAGACCCGATGTCGTACTTAATTAGATGTCTCTCCTGTTTTCACTTTTGCAGTTACACGTCCGCCCTTATGGGGCTATGTGTGGTCGAGTTTAGTTTTCCTGATTGAAACCAGACTGTTGCCTTTCATCATCCGTCGTGTTCCTTTCCACATTCCGATTATGCCACTTCGAACTGCAGTTCTACTTTACAGAGTGGTTTTGTCACTCATGTCTGTTATTATTCTGGTTGAAGTAACCAGGACTGAATCTATTATCTTGTCTTGTCGGCTTTTGTCGGTTAAACTAACTGTTGCCTATATTCCTGCTGTAATTTCCGTCACTTTTATGGGTTCCCCATTCATATTCAGATGACAATAATTATTTCCACGATTTGGTTGGCCCCACGCTAACCATTGCGGTTATTATGATATATTTGCTATTATGCGACGGAGATTTTGCTTTCTCAAGTATCAGGCCGATAGACTCTAAGGCAGACATGTATTCTTCTACATTACTTTCATTTTCTCGTGAATACTGGTTCGCAGTTTTGTGTTCGAATGTCCAAGTATTCGGGTATTATTTGAAGTGCTTCTGCAGGCTCCCGTGAAGCAACTGGTAAGGTCTGGTACGGTAAATCCCTTTGCGCAATCTCATGCACCACAGTCAATCAATATTTTGCCAAAAACGCACACGCAAATTCTTCATACATTCGACAGCACTCGGCTCGTTACATAGCGCACAAAGCGGCTTTCCGTCGGGTAAAATCTGTCATAAAAGCGATTCACTTTTTAAGAGTCCACTATTTAGCTTTCCTGGATGCCTTTCTAAACGCAACAGGATTCATAGATTTGTTATCTGGCGCAAAAACTTTAAATTGCCTGTGCCTAACCAGGTTTTCTTCCATCATCGATGTGAAGAATGGCACAGCCTCCATACACCACAAGAAATTAGGTGACACAGCGGCTGGTGCTTTGGGCTGCATTTTATTCCGTGTTGGATCGGTAACAACTTTTTCCTGCAAATCTGGTGCCCCCATATATCATCTTATATTACTCTTATATCTTTCCCTTCTGCTAGATTGTATTTTATCTCCTCAAAATGATCGCTTGCAGGTTTCTGCCGTAGTGTAAGATCTTAGTTTAGCTTTTCATTAACCTCTAAAATATTACTATGTAGTACTGTGCAATGATAGTGTGAACCTTGCGCAGATTAATAATCTTATTGCTTTGAGAGTGAATGTAAGATTATCGCAGTACTTTTCGTGCTTGACTGTTTAATTTGGAGACAATTCATGCTTCTCGTAATAGTCCTTTCAACAGTGAAATAAGTAAATTTTTAAGAACCAGCAATATTAACCTTTGAGTTGGAAATCTTTGAATTAATCGTAGCAACTTTATTATGTTCAAGAATAAGAATTCAATTTCTTTCTTTTCTTATATTCTCATAACTTTTTGCTAGTCAACTGATATTGTTCAAGCTCAAGCTCAAATCTTTACCCATATTAATCTCACAACATAAATGCATGCAGTTTACATTAATACGTCTACCAAGAATTCTGCACATAATGCAACACGATAAACTTGATTGCTAATGGTTGGCAATGATGGTACCGCATTTTTAATCTAATGAGATTTACCTCTAACAGACCTTAGAAGTGCAGGTTCTGTGTTGTCTCACCAAGAATCAACACATCTTCTGAACCACGAGTTAAGCATAACTTCATAAAGAACTAAAAAATATGAGATTCCTTTTCCAGTAACCTTTTAACTGAGTTCTTATTGTGAAAAGAAAAGAGAGATTTCCCTTGAATTTAATGTCTCAAAACAGGTTTCAGTAGCGACCATTACACAGTGATCTTTGCAACGTCTTATCTCTAGGCAATTTTACAACTGAAGCGCCTTTTGTTTTTCTGTTTCCCAAAAACCACGGAATAATGAATAGATGCTCATTGCGGATAGCTCTAATTCCCTTTTAAATGCACTTCGAGTTCAACATCACCTCTGCCACATAGCGTATACGTAAAAAACCTACAGACTCGCTAGAAAGCACTCAATGAGAGCAGCCATGTTTAAAAAAGTTCTGTTAGTTTTGCTACCATTCTTCGTCCATGACTTTAACTTTTTTGAAAAAAAAAGTTAGAAACGAAGAAAGGAAACCAGTCTAATATAGATCAATGAATGACCAAGATGGTTGTGTTTAGCATGTATAAATTTACGAAGGGAATTTTTGAATTCGATACATCTTATCTTTCAATTACACGTACCGAGTTTTTAGCTAGTTAAAGCTTACAATAGCTTTCTGTTTCTACTGTCCCAAGAATGACTACAATATACTGCTGCTAGTGCTTATACTTTTCCTTTCGCTACGAGTGAGACCGTGCATCTTACTTAACTAGAGCTTCCCCATTTAGGCGAGTCTCAATGGAAACGACACTAAACCATGATCTGCCCGCCGGGGTGGCCGAAAGGTTCTAGGCGCTACAGTCTGGAACCGCGCGACCGCTACGGTCGCAGGTTTGAATCCTGCCTCGGGCATGGATGTGTGTGATGTACTTAGGTTTGTTAGGTTTAAGTAGTTCTAAGTTCTAGGGGACTGATGACCTCAGAAGTTAAGTCCCATATTATATACAAGACATTAATAAAGTTTATAACGCATGACTTTTTGAAAATAATTGCATGTAGTGCACATTGTATGCTTCTGATAACAATGAAGTTCGTTTTTTCGTCTTAACTGAATGTTTGTTCCATTTCTGTACTATTTATATTTCAGGAATATTTCCTGCAGCTTATTTTGGGACTGTAAGTATGGGTGGAGGAGTATTTACATGTCACCGCATTTAGAAATGGTAATAAATCTTTAAACATAATTTCTTGAAATCGTTGTCCACAAGGCACAAGGACATCACGACGTCACCGTGACTTCAGCGACAATGACAGAAGGAATTGATATTATAGCGCTTCTGGTGTCGGCCAGAATACTGGACTGACGCTCGTGATCGTGTAGTGATTGGATTCTCAGGGCCTGGGTTAAAATTCCTGGAGATGAACTAAGTAATCACACAGATATTTCCACACGGTAACAGAGCGATTTCCTGTCTGCCCTGCAAATAACTATACTGAAACCATCTGATACGGGAGTAATAAAGCTTCCGTGAGCATAATTTAAAACATATCAGCAGAAAATTACTCATTTTATTTGAATTAAATCTATTTCTGGTTTAAATATCATTTCACCATGCTCTGTAAGCACAGTTGCAGAGTGTGTACCGAGTGTGTATATGGAGGACAAAGCAAATTCGCTGCAACACTACTGTCTACTTTGTCTGATTATAGAATAATATTTCAGTCAGAACCACTAGTCCACTAAGAGTCTGTGAGTGTCATAATACGTTTGTCCTACCATGCCACTGCACGTTCCTGCTTCACATATCGCTCGAGAGCCTTGTCTCCTTCAACATTAGTGCTAAGACAGCATCGGAGGAGGTAATTGATAACATTAGCAAGCTGATGGATTCTAATACGGTTCTCACGGAATTTTCTTCATTTGAAGTCCCCGTGGTACAAAGTAAGCATGCCACAATCGTAGTTTCCTTGTACACATAAGTGACGCAGAAACAAAGAAACAAGCAGGAAATTAGCCTTCTACGCAGAAAGAGGTTTTCACTCCGCAGCAGAGTGTGCGCTGATATGAAACTTCCTGGCAGTCTAAAACTGTGTGTCGGACCGAGACTCGAACTGGGGACCTTTGCCTTTCGCGGGCAAGTACTCTGCCGACTGGGCTAACCAAGCACGACTCACTATCCGTCCTCGCAGCTTGAGAGCACTTGCCCGCGAAAGGCAAAGGTCCCCAGTTCGAGTCTCGGTCCGACACACAGTTTTAATCTGCCAGGAAGTTTCTGCCTTCTACACAATTTAACATTATATAAAATACGTTGACACAATTACTATGAGGCCTGAATCTGACACATCAGCTAAAGACGGACAGTGTGAGTGGGGTAATATGAAAGAGTGGTAAAACCACAATGTGTAAAAAAATTTGGAAATTTGTGATAAGGTGTTATGGGACCAAACTGCTGACGTCATCGGTCCCTAAGCTTACACACTACTTAATCTAACTTAAACTAACTTACGCTAAGGACGACACACACACCCATTCCCAGAGTGGACTCGAACATCTGACTTTCTTATTGGACTGCAAAAGGAAAATAAGCAAACATTACGTAATGTTTTGTTTGCTATTCTTTTTGTGATGTAATACCAAAATAGCCTCAGAAATCAAGAGAAACCGTGAAGTAGTGCTTATATATATATGCTTACGAGACATGATCGGAAAGTAAGGCATTTTAATTATTTCTCCCCTGCTACTGCAGCTGGAATGTTGAAATTTCACGGCGATATAAAGTTTTGTAGTAAGATACGCCTGAACTACGAACCGAACATTGCGCACTTCTTACTGTTGTCAACTTGTGAGAAGTAGCAAAGTGTTCTTCAACATTTATGGGCCGAAGGGCAGAAACTGAGTGAACTTGCGTGGCATATGTGGGGACGACTATAGAGACCGTAGCAATATCTCCAGGTGGTGTGCATACTGCCAAGTGCGTCGTGTGTACCTTAACGATTCGCCATACTCCGGGCGGTGACTGGCAGCTGCAACCCCCCAGAATGTCGGTGTCATTGAGTCACCAATTTTGAATGTTGGCATGTGCAATTGCGAAGCTTATCGCTTATGGTGCCCTGAATTACAAAGTTCAAGATACGTTGATTTCCGTATAGTGCTCTTTTCTCTGCCTCGTGATGACTGGGTGTTGTGTGATGTCCTTAGGTTAGTTAGGTTGAAGTAGTTCTAAGTTCTAGGGGACTGATGACCATAGATGTTAAGCCCCATAGTGCTCAGAGCCAGTTAGTGCTCGCTGGCTGCCTAAGAACCTGGCAGACAACCACAAGGGCCAGCGAATGATGACAAGCTTGGATCACTGAACGCGTTACGCCGCAGAAGGGCGTGACGTCCTCAAAGGAATCGTCACTGGTGATTAGTTGTTTACGTACCACTACACGTTTGAAAACAAGAAGGCTTCTGTGGGGTGGAAATATGCTGGTTCCCCAACACGAAAAAAAAAAAAATCATAGTACGCTAGGAAAGCGTTTGTGACAGTGTTCTGGGACATACCTTGTGTTTTATCGGTGGACTTTGCTAAACACGGGACCACTGTGAATGCTGCAGTCTTCAGTAAAACTTTGATTAAGTAATCTCTTGGCCTTCTCGACAAACGCCACAGCATTAACACTGACGGTGTCAAACTTCATGACAACGCCCGCCCCTGCGTTGCTGCTCCTGTTCGTCAGAAAATCGCCAGACTTGGGTGGAAGGTGCATCCACCAAACAGTCCGGACCGCCAGACTTCCATCTGTCTGGTCTCACTAATTAATTCCTGGTGGGTCAACGCTTTGCGACAAAAGCGGTGGTGAAATCAGCTGTTAACGGATGACTGTACTGGAACCAAACGCACTTCTACGATCAGGGCACATTCAAACTGGTACCGCGATGATAGAAATGTGTTGAGAACGTTGGTGACTATGTAGAAAAGTAGGTAACAGACGTAAGTTCATTTGTGTTTTCTTTTTTGTTTTGTTACTTGTTAGATATTTCAGTGATAAAATTACTTTCCGATCTTCCCTTATTATTCCTGGTAAGAGTGTGTATAACATAGCGGCTCTGTGTACCGGATACTCATGAGGTGTGGAACTTTTCGTCTGAGAATGGACTTGTAGACCGATACTGGTTACCAACTATTAAAAATAACGAAAGTTTATATGGATCTGTGCTGCTTTCCTGCTCTGTGCGAATCGAAATAATTACGTAGTCTGCAGTATAGTATAACGTGGTGATGCATTAATGAGAAAGAATGTACACAGGTATACCCTGATCTTCCTATCTGGTGTAATAATTTTAATGTATCAGATTTTTTCAGTTACCAAAGTTAAAGTTAGTCATAAGCAGCATTTGACGATGATGCTGTATGGTTTGCGGTCGTCAACGCCCATACAAAGTCCCAATCTGTACACAGTCAATTTTCTTTTCATAATCCAATCTAATCACTCTCACAAATGATGATGATGATTATGATGAAATTATGAGGACAACACAAACACCCAGTCCACAGGCAGAGAAAATCTCCAATCCGTCCGGGAATCGAACCCGTTAACCAACATTTGGTTTTCGAAGTGCAGATATTGTATCGCTTACAGAAACTGATCATTAAAGGTTATAAAAAAACTGTCCCTTACCTCCACCAGAGAAACAACACTGTGTATAATGGGTGTAAATGCGTATACTTTTATATGTGTTGTAATCACATCGGTGTGGCGATGTTTCATCTCCGTGTCAAACAGTCTTTCCGCAAACACATCACATAATTTACTACCTGATGTTTTCTACACTGTCGTAACTGCTTCACTAAGAGGACAAGGCCTGCAGAATAAACAAATCTTTTCGTATGCAAGTGTCTATACATCAACACCTAAGGTGCCACCCACGGGAAAATGAGCATTAATTACTTGCTCTTGACACATGAACTTGAAGGTGCAAACCAAACTAAAAACATACTACTGCTCATAGCTATAATTATTAGTCTGTAAAGAAAGTAAATCTGATGCGTATACTGTTTTTCGGTACAATGTCGTCGTTCATCAATAAAAATACTGGCACTTAAGCCCATTATACCCTTTGAAATCACATTGCAGTCACTGGTGTACAATCAGTTCTGTTCTCCAAGGTTTGGCAATGAACAGAAATATGTGTGACACAAATCAGGATGTTTGGAGGATTGTCTGCCACAGGTCCTGCTGAACTTGTCTGTCGTGTGTCTCATGTGAAGAAATTTCTTTCATTTTATGTGTATGGTTTTAAAAAACCCATGTTTGAAGCATTTCTTTACATATGATCATTATTGTAATAATTTTGTACCATAATAATTAGTTCCTTATTATTTTCAATTAACAAAGTATACATACGTGAAATACTAAACCTAAAAACAAAAACAACGAATGCAAAAAGTTAAATAACAGCTACAAATGCTAAACCAAATAAGTTAAATAGAATGATAGTGAAATTTTAGATATTTAAAATAGCTATGTTGAAAATATTCCGACACCACCTTATTTACAGCTTAGTGTAAAAAAAATGATACTTCAAAAGTCAGCTTCATTACACGTGGATTGATGTGGTAAGAAAGTTTCTTTAATTTAGCGTGTAACAAGAGTTTTTATTTTTCAAATGAAATTAATGATGGCGGTGTTTTTATAGAGTTTTCAAGAATGTTAATTATATTTCAATTTTCAACTTCAACATTAAACACATTATTATACACGATGGTTTCTAATGTTTTCCTTTTTTTGAGGCAAAATTTTTCTCACTCCTCTGATGTGATCTGCGATGAATTACACTCCATTAAAAATCTCTTCACTTCAAAGCTTGTAAGATCTCCTGGCAACACACATATGTGGTTAAAAAAAAAGAAAAAAATAATTGAACAGCATAATTGTAATTTTATTTCTGCATGGACAATGATTGTGTGAACTTAATGTAATAAAGAGAAACCATTATGTGTCATGTTTTATACTTGTATAGAATTATGTACCGATTTTTTTAAAGATAATATCTGTGTCGGCGAGTACTGAAACCACCATGGGCGATACTTATTAAAAATCAAACAAAGATGAGACTATGTCACAATGAGTATAAATAGTAGTGACCGAGCATTAATTTCTCTGTCGTCTTCTTGGAGTTACGTGAGTAGGAAGAGGCTGTGACTCTATATTGTATGCTTGTGTAGCATTCTTTTGTCAAGATTGAGAGAAGGACGCCATTAGGTTTCGATTTGTATAGGTGTGTAAGAATTTAATCTGTCTAAATGTTTTGAATAGAGTTATTTGTGAAAACTAGCATTGTGATTTGTAGTAAGCTTGCCTGGTATTTTATCCCATCCTTTTGAGACATTTTCAGCTATTTAAATATTATTCGTGGTGCAGAGCTGCGCTACGAACGAAAGACCCGCTGCCACGGCGCATTCAAACTGCATTAAATGAAACCAATCATACCACAAACAAGCGGACAGGCAATAGTGAACTAAAATTATTTCTTTCAGCTTTCGGGATTGCAGGGCAGAGGAGCAGATTTTATGATGTGTTTTACAGGTGGACGCAGGCTGCGGATGATGTATTACTAACAGTGAAAAAAGATAATTTACCTCAATAACATAAAATAAATCTTGCTGTGCGTAGTTCTGGTCTGGCAAACATTATACTTAAAACATATTTTTATCTGATAATAGTCTCATGTTCTCGTGTTAGTCGTGGTACTTATTCGTGTTTCACTGTTAACAAAAATCCCTGCAAAATTTTGATGTTGAAGAAACATTGCGTACTGTAACATCAGTATTGATAACGAAAAAATTTTCAGTAACCTTTTCAATAGCTTTAAAGTAAGGAAGATATGTTGAACTTTATAGCGAGTTACAGTAACGAAACAATGTTCCTGTAATAGAAAGCCAGGTCCAGAATAATAAGAATATAATATATTTTGTTTTGTTGAAAATTAATTATCCAAAGAAAGTCACAGCACAGCATCCCTAAAAAGTATTTCAGGGCTCTGTTCGTAGCAACATATTTTATCTCATATATTAGTTGTTACGCGAGCAATATCAAAACAGAGACGGAGAAACAGTCATCCCAAAGCGTGAGGCATAATTTGCAGTGGCCACGAAAATAGTAACTGTTTTATGTGTTTCCTTTCATTGTCAATTGTTATATATACATATATATATATATATATATATATATATATATATATATATATATATATATATATATATATATATATATATACTTATCGCGAATGGACCCAGAAGGATCACGCAAAGCTTTCTGACGTCGTTTCTTCCATACTTCTTTCATTCGTTCTCCATGTTTTCTTTTTCTTTCTTCTGTCCATTTTGTTCCTGGTCTCTTTAGTGCTTCCTTCTCCGACAATACAATCCACTTTTCCACCTTATTTCTAAAAGTTTTTCTATCTTTGACATCTTTAAGTTCAATATTTGCTTTTTGTAAATCTAATTTTACTTGGCTAATCCATGGTGTTGTTGATTTGACTTTTTCTATGTAAGTGAGAATTCTGTTGGTGAGTCGTGTGGGGGGAAGTCTAGTGACATGTCCATAAAATTTTAATCTTCGCCTTCTTATGTCTGCTGCCTGGTTTGATATAGTTTCTGTGGTTCTTCTTGATTGTATCCGGTATCCTTCTTCTGTTAATTTTGGACCTAAAATCCTTCTCATAATTTTGCGTTCTTCTTTTAGTATTTTTTCTAAGTCACATTTTGTGTGGAGTGTGAGCGTTTCACTAGCATATAGTGCTGCTGGCTTAATTACTGCGCAGTAGTGTCTGATTTTTGTGTTCGAGGAGATGCATTTTTTATTGTATATTTCATGTGTCATACCATATGCTCTCTTCATTTTCTGTTGTCTGATCTTCTGTGCAACTTTCTCTCCTTCGGTTGGCTCCAAAATTTCACCTAGGTATTTAAAATGTTTTACTCTATTTATTTTTCCATATTTTATGTTCAAACTGTGTATATGGAATTTCGTACAGAAAAATTCTGTCTTTTGAAACGAAATTTGTAAACCTACTTTATCCGCGCATTCCTTAAGGATCTCTCTTTGTTTGGTGGCGATTTCTTCATCATCTGCAAGTATGGCCAAGTCGTCCGCGAATGCTAAACAACCTCCACGTTGTCTTTGGTTCTACCAAGATGGATTGGTTTCCAGT
The DNA here is from genome assembly GCF_023864275.1 of Schistocerca cancellata. NCBI lineage: Eukaryota > Metazoa > Arthropoda > Insecta > Orthoptera > Acrididae > Schistocerca > Schistocerca cancellata. The sequence continues at coordinate 116,114,400 of NC_064628.1, read as the reverse complement.
AGGATTGATTTTTTAATTCTTTTTCCCATTCCGTAATGACTTTATCCAGGACTATATTAAACAGAAGTGGAGATAGCCCGTCACCTTGACGTACTCCAGTTTTTATGAGAAAAGGTTCAGAGATTTCTCCCCTGAATTTAACTTTATATATATATATATATATATATATATATATATATATATATCTGTGTGTGTGTGTATTTAGTGATAAATGTGTGTATGTGTCTCATGATTGATGCCATGTATTAATGAATGTACAAAAATACTTTCATCAACAACCGCACGACTGCAAGCGAGTCAGATGAAATGATCCTAATACTACTGAGAAACTATAACAGCTACATAATCCGGGGGCAGCCGAAACTCCGAAATCAGATAAACTAAAGGTAAGACTACAATATAGTTGTCCTGTTCCTAGAAGCTTAACTCCAGTGAAGTTGTCTCTTATCCCTAATGGTGTGCGTAGTTTGAAGTTAGTATTTACGACAAGGTAAAACTGAGTGTAGATAGTAATCTTTAGTGTGCAGTGTCTTGCAGGTAAATTACCGTATTTTGTGTGCAAGTGGCAAAACTGAGAGATTATGTGTTCGAGTAGGTAATTTATGAATATGGTTAAATTGCGTAGTCAGCGTCCGAGCAAAATGGATTCTGAGGGACAGCCACTAGTTAGTGCAGAAAATGTAGAAATGGGTGCATTAAACAGTGCAAGTACTCTCTTTGAGGATATACCATGTCAAAATGTGTGGGCGGGGGCACAGAAAGTGGTGCCACCACCTACCGGTGCTCAAGAAGATGTAGATAATTGTACCACCCCCAGAAAAGCAGGAACCAGAGAGTGGTAATTTGCCTGGTGGATATTCATTGCAGGCAATATTAGAGCGCGTGCTGGATTACGTCAAATTTTGCGCAACAACAATCTGAAAAGGACGAAAAAATTGAGAGCTTTTTCGCAGAGCAAGCTGAGCGAGATCGCCAGCAAGCTGAGCGAGATCGCCAGCTAACGGAAAAGTTAGCAGGCTGAGCGGAATCACCAAAAAGCTGAGCGTGACCAGCAACTTGTGCAATCGTTAGAAATTATGAAAAGAGAATTTGCCTGTGTGACACAGAATTATGAGTCGATACCTAAGGCCGTGCAGGAGTTGACTGTACAGGTCAACAACCTGCAAGTAGTGTTCGAATATAATGACTTTTCTGGAGACTAGAAATTGTAGGAATCAGCATGGGTTTCGAAAAAGACGGTCATGTGAAACCCAGCTCGCGCTATTCGTCCACGAGACTCAGAGGGCCATAGACACGGGTTCACAGGTAGATGCCGTGTTTCTTGACTTCCGCAAGGCGTTCGATACAGTTCCCCACAGTCGTTTAATGAACAAAGTAAGAGCATATGGACTATCAGACCAATTGTGTGATTGGATTGAAGAGTTTCTAGATAACAGGACGCAGCATGTCATTCTCAATGGAGAGAAGTCTTCCGAAGTAAGAGTGATTTCAGGTGTGCCGCAGGGGAGTGTCATAGGACCGTTGCTATTCACAATATACATAAATGACCTGGTGGATGACATCGGAAGTTCACTGAGGCTTTTTGCAGATGATGCTATGGTGTATCGAGAGGTTGTAACAATGGAAAATTGTACTGAAATGCAGGAGGATCTGCAGCGAATTGACGCGTGGTGCAGGGAATGGTAATTGAATCTCAATGTAGACAAGTGTAATGTGCTGCGAATACACAGAAAGATAGATCCTTTATCATTTAGCTACAAAATAGCAGGTCAGCAACTGGAAGCAATTAATACCATAAACTATCTGGGAGTACGCATTAGGAGTGATTTAAAATGGAATGATCATATAATGTTGATCGTCGGTAAGGCAGATGCCAGACTGAGATTCATTGGAAGAATCCTAAGGAAATGCAATCCGAAAACAAAGGAAGTAGGTTACAGTACGCTTGTTCGCCCACTGCTTGAATGCTGCTCAGCAGCGTGGAATCCGTACCAGATAGGGTTGATAGAAGATATAGAGAAGATCCAACGTAGAGCAGCGCGCTTCGTTACAGGATCATTTAGTAATCGCGAAAGCGTTACGGAGATGATAGATAAACTCCAGTGGAAGACTCTGCAGGAGAGACGCTCAGTAGCTCGGTACGGGCTTTTGTCAAAGTTTCGAGAACATACCTTCACCGAAGAGTCAAGCAGTATATTGCTGCCTCCTACGTATATCTCGCGAAGAGACCATGAGGATAAAATCAGAGAGATTAGAGCCCACACAGAGGCATACCGACAATCCTTCTTTCCACGAACAATACGAGACTGGAATAGAAGGGAGAACCGATAGAGGTACTCAAGGTACCCTCCGCCACACACCGTCAGGTGGCTTGCGGAGTATGGATGTAGATGTAGATGTAGCAAACACTAACATTGTAGACGATATGGGTGTCTTGGCCAACCGACTAGAAAAGCTAGAAATAGATTTCACACAGTTTGTAGAGTAGAAGTGGAACGAACAAGCGACTAAAATTGAAACCAAATTCAACTCATGGCTAAATGCGAAGGAGAGCGAGATCGACAAAAATATTGATTCTAAGGTACAAGCAGCCATGGCAGATAGAGATTTCGGATCGTTCAGTACCGCAGTAAATAGTCAAGTACAGAACGACGTGCAAACCATCAAACAAATACTCAATGAGGATATTCTACAGTAGCATGTGAATATCACCAAACGGATATCCGACTTGGAAAAGGGTTTAGCACAGAGCAGCAACCATCTTGAACATGAAACTATATCGCCAACAGCCAATGTTTTTGACAACGCACAGACTTATGTGCGACGCAACAATGGTGAATCTTTAGGCGATAATGCGAAGAACTGTAGCTTCGGTTCGGAGCACACAGCCTATGTCCCAGGAGAGAACCAGTATAGTCCCAAAATATTGGTTGAAGAAAGATTGATCAAAAAAAGGCAGTTTCAAACGTTTACTACTGAACGGAAGTCAGTACACCCAGTAGTATTCATAAAAAGCTGTGTGGAACGAAGCACAGAAAATTCGATACGTAATGTCATACATTCAAGGTGATGCAGCGTTGTGGGCTACGGAAGTAGCAGACAGCTGCATGACGTATGAACAGTTCGAAAGGGCGTTTTTGTCGAAGTACTGGTCGCCTTGTATACAAGAGCGGCTAAGAGAAGAAGTATACAATCCCGAACCGTACTCAGCCCGTCTTGGGAATCTGAGACGGTATTTCGCGAAGTATCTAAACAAGACGCGCTACTGGGATGAACCTATTTCACCAAGAGACATAATAAGACACCTAAAATCACATTCACCCATTCATATCAAAGAGAAAATAATACACGTACCAGAGAATGACATGGAACATTTCCTGTCTGTTCTAGATTCAATAGACTTAATCCAGAAAGACGCAAGAGTGGCATGTGATCACTCACGGAACAATGGATCAGGGTCTAAAAATGACAGGACCAAACCACAACCATGGAAATGGTGGGGGGGGGGGGGCGGTAACAACCGGCAAGAGCACTCGTAAAATGGTAATAATGGTAGAAGTCAGAACGGCTATGGGCAGCCGTCCCATTATAACATTATAAGAAGCGTCGATTTGATGACCGGTACGATTCCGGACCGCCCGGGACCAACCGCTGGAAAAATGCGCGAGGTCAGTGGCATAGCAATTACAGCGACAGTAATCGCAATTGGAATCAGAATCACCGACCAAGACCAGGTTCAAATGGTTCAAATGGCTCTGAGCACTATGGGACTTAACATCTGTGGTCATCAGTCCCCTAGAACTTAGAACTACTTAAACCTAACTAACCTAAGGACATCACACACGTCCCTGCCCGAGGCAGGATTCGAACCTGTGACCGTAGCGGTCGCGCGGTTCCAGACTGTAGCGCCTAGAACCGCTCGGCCACTTGCGTTCATAATACCTTTTTTCCTTCCACTCCTACAGTTTGTCGGTTTTATTAGTATTCACCTATACACGTAATATGAGTACTATTACTCGTACTTATTGTCGCAACCAGAAATTCGTTTAATGGTGATTATGATGGAATTGTTGCATCCGTTTCGTTTGACTTACCTGTTTCTTTCCCATTACAGAATGACATCTGACTACATTTCGGGAAACTTTTTCATTCTGAGCACACTTCAGATGCCACTAACACTATATCCATATTCGATGCACTCAAAATGTCTTAAATTTATGAAATAAGAACTATTATATGTTGGTGTAATCACAGTTAAAACGCCAAAATCGCTTTCTTTCTCGAGTTTAATACAAACAGACTTACCTGGTTTTCTTCCACTGCCCTTCTTATAGAAATATGATATCTTGAGAAGCAGTTCAGCTGTGGTAATACTTGATTTTGATAAACAAGGACCACGTCTCATGTAAAAACTGAAACGCCAACCATCTAATAAAGGAGATGCTTAAGAAACTCCATTGGCAGACGTTATAAGACAGGCGTTGTGCATCACAGGGAGATGTAGTAATAAAATTTCGAGAGAGCACTTTCCGAGATGAGCCGGGCAACGTATTACTTCTCCGCACATAGGTCTCGCGTAAAGACCACGAGGACAAGACATGAGATTAGAGCCAATACAGAGGCATACCGACAATCATTCTTTCCATGCGCTATTCGAAAGTGGAACAGCTTTGGATGGCTCAGTCTGTGGTAGTAGCCTCCGCCATGCACCATTAGGTGGCCTACGGAGTATGTCTTAGATGGAGATGGAGATGAATACAAATTGATACCTATTCTGAAACACTTAGCTTCGAAATTTACACATTTATTAAAAATTATCACCTTTTGTATGGATTGAGACCCATACCGTTGTTGAGACGACGGAGCATGAAGCGCGTAGGAGCAGACCAGTTGGTGCACTCGGTGCTAATGACATAAAATAAGCACAACAAAAATCTGTGATACTGACGTTTACGATTTCATAGTCTTCTCTATGAGAGCATCCACGTCAGCGGCGGCGCTCGGTGCGACCTTGGGGCGTTCTGGTCCTGCCTCAGGAAGTTTTAAAGGACGTCTGTCAGTGTAAGCATAGAGTCGGGTTTGTAGCTGGTCTAACTCGTGGCCACCGTAACCTGTACAGTAGGCCTTGTAGTCCATATAGAGACTCAGTATTACCAGAACACTCTCATGGACTTCGAAATGGCGTGTTCAGGTAATCCCTCAGCAGCTCTGATTGGAGATGAACAACAGTGGAGCCGGGGATTTCAATGACTTTCCAGGTCGGCGGTGCGTCAGAGACCCTCTGTTCGGCTCAGCAAGCTGAAGGCAGAAGTCTTCTCATCAGCCGTTGAAAGGTCGGCAACTCACAGCGACCAAGTGCAGCAGACCAGAGAGGTGACAGTTTTGAAGGCAGAAGTCATCTTGGCTAACATAAGCAGTGCATCACACGTTCGGTCTCGTAGCTGACATACTACGACGTAATTCTCGTGAAGACTCAGGAACCAGAGTATTTATAACTGTTGGTCTGAGTCAATGACATTACACCTGTTCCATCAGTGGTCTCCACCACCCCTCTATTTCGCAAGAATGGCGTCTAGGGCTTCATTGTGTTGCCTTTCCCCCATATCAGCAAGCTGATAGGTCTTAGAGGAAACATTTCATTTGTCTCGTAAAATCAAGCTGTCTGTCAGACGGACGTCATGCAGATGTATGAATGCATGGGCTCACAGCGATATGGACTGATAAAAGATTCTCAGGCTTCCAGCCGCGTTACGTGATTAAAATCCCATGAACTTCCGACCGAGCTCATCACAGCCATTCTCAGGTGATAAGTGAATGCCGTTGCGCCGTGAGACAGCCGTCATATAGCCGCGCATGGTTCAAATGGCTCTGAGCACTATGGGACTTAACTTCTGAGGTCGTCAGTCCCCTAGAACTTAGAACTACTTAAACCTAACTAACCTAAGGACATCACACACATCCATGTCCGAGGCAGGATTCGAACCTGCGACCGTAGCGGTCCCGCGCTTCCAGACTGTAGCTCCTAGAACCGCACGGCCACCACGGCCGGCGCCGCGCTTTTGGTAGCGTCGTCAGGGGTCCTCGCGTCCTCGCCAGATGTGGTTATATTTTCGTCACGCGTCCGTCACCCCCGCTTCAACCTAGCGATCTTCGGATTCCAGGCTCTGCTGAGCTTCAAACCATCATCCTCACTGATGGCGTTTCCAGATGTTTTTATTTCTACAGCTTCGTCTATAACAGATCACAAAATCATTCGTTCTCATACTGACAAATGTTTCGTCCAATATATTCAGGTTCAATTTTTTAAAGCGTTTTTGGCCGGATAGCGTAGGTGTAAGCACCTCTCGTATTCCGTCGAGCGTTGCTCCACAGTATGTACTTTTTGCCAGACGTAATAGCAGACACACTGACATGGTACCTTGAACACTCCGAGCGTCCTGGGCTCTAGATCGTCCTCTGTAAGTAGTCTGTTTAGGTTTTTATGTTGGTAACGCCATGTAGCGCTCTATATGAAGATCACTGACTAGGGCTGTGTGCAGTCTGTGGCTGGTTTGCATTGTTGGAATTTGCTATTGTAGTGTTGGGTAGTTGGCTGTTAACAGCGCGTAGCGTTGCGCAGTTGGAGCTGAGCCGCCAGCAGTGGTGGATGTGGGGAGAGAAATGGCGGAGTTTTGAGAGCGGATGATCTGGACGTGTGTCCATCAGAGACCGTAAATTTGTAAGACTGGATGTCATGAACTGCTATATATTATGACTTTTGAACACTATTAAGTAAATACATTGTTTGTTCTCTATCAAAATCTTTCATTTGCTAACTATGCCTATCAGTAGTTAGTGCCTCCAGTAGTTTGAATCTTTTATTTAGCTGGCAGTAGTGGCGCTCGCTGTATTGCAGTAGTTCGAGTAACGAAGATTTTTGTGAGGTAAGTGATTTGTGAAAGGTATAGGCTAATGTTAGTCAGGGCCATTCTTTTGTAGGGATTACTGAAAGTCACACTGCGTTGCGCTAAAAATATTGTGTGTCAGTTTAGTGTTGATTAGAATAGGTAAAGGGCGAAATGTCTGAGTACGTTCAGTTCTGTTCAGCTGTTTGAAAATCAAATAATGGAAGAGGTTTATCAGCACAGTAATTCATTAATTTTTCTAAGGGGACGTTTCACCTCTACAGGCGACATGAGCTGTCATATTCTTGCAGGGTGCCTGATCACTGATGAAATGTTGTGTCTCTTCAGGAACCGGCTAATCTTTCCCGACTTCGTGCCACAGAAAGACAGAAACGCACGTTTCTTTCTCTCTGCTTCGGTGGTGTTTCTCCTACGCGTCTCGCCAGCAATGGCCTGCAATACGTGATGGTACATCTACATCTACATGATTACTCTGCAATTCACATTTAAGTGCTTGACAGAGGGTTCATCGAACCACAATCATACTATCTCCCTACCATTCCACTCCCGAACAGCGCGCGGGAAAAACGAACACCTAAATCTTTCTGTTCGGGCTCTGATTTCTCTTATTTTATTTTGTTGATCATTCCTACCTATGTAGGTTGGGCTCAACAAAATATTTTCGCATTCGGAAGAGAAAGTTGGTGACTGAAATTTCGTAAATAGATCTCGCCGCGACGAAAAACGTCTTTGCTTTAATGACTTCCATCCCAACTCGCGTATCATATCTGCCACACTCTCTCCCCTATTACGTGATAATACAAAACGAGCTGCCCTTTTTTGCACCCTTTCAATGTCCTCCGTCAATCTCACCTGGTATGGATCCCACACCGCGCAGCAATATTCTAACAGAGGGCGAATGAGTGTAGTGTAAGTTGTCTCTTTAGTGAGACTTGTTGCATCTTCTAAGGGTCCTGCCAATGAAACGCAACTTTTGGCTCGCCTTCCCCACAATATTGTCTATGTGGTCTTTCCAACTGAAATTGTTCGTAATTTTTACACCCACGTACTTTGTTGAGTTGACAGCCTTGAGAATTGTTCTATTTATCGAGTAATCGAATTCCAACGGATATCTTTTGGAACTCATGGGATCACCTCGCACTTTTCGTTATTTAGCGTCAACTGCCACCTGCCACACCATACAGCAATCTTTTCTAAATCACTTTGCAACTGATACTGGTCTCCGGATGACCTTCAATATTAAATTACAGCATCATCTGCGAACAACCTAAGAGAACTGCTCAGATTGTCACCCAGGTCATTTATATAGATCAGGAACAGCAGAGGCCCCAGGACACTTCCCTGGGGAACACCTGATATCACTTCAGTTTTACTCGATGATTTGCCGTCTATTATACGAACTGCGACCTTCCTCACAGGAAATCAGGAATCCAGTCGCACAACTGAGACGGTAGCCCATAGGGCCGCAGCTTAATTAGAAGTCGCTTGTGAGGAACGGTGTCAAAAGCTTTCCGGAAATCTAGAAATACGAAATCAACTTGAGATCCCCTGTCGACAGCGGCCATTACATCGTGCGAATAAAGAGCTGGCTGCGTTGCACAAGAACGATGTTTTCTGAAACCATGCTGATTACGTATCAATAGATCGTTCCCTTCGAGGAGATTCATAATGTTTGAATACAGTATATGCTCCATAACCCTAATGCAAACCGACGTCAATGATATAGGTCTATAGTTCGATGGATTACTCCTACTACCCTTCTTAAACACTGGTGCGACCTGCGCAATTTTCCAATCTATCGGTGAGCGAGCGGTTTTATATGATTGCTAAATAGGGAGCTACTGTATCAGCGTAATCTGAAAGGAACCTAATTGGTATACAATCTGGATCTGAAGCTAGTTCTAGCTATATTCCTGGAAGACTCTTCCCTGGTGACTCAGTTCTAGTGGCAGGATTTCAGCATCTGAGACGATTTCCCGACGATCTATGAGTGTGTTCAGGGCGCCTAGCTTTTGACCCGGATGGTGGTGACAGAAAGAGTGCAGAGACCGATTCACATGTGTGTGGTTTCCTGTAGACACGGCAGATGAGGTATCAATTGGTTTTTCGGTGAACGAGGACGTCAAGGAAGGGCAATGCACCATCTACCCATACTTCGATCGTAAACGTGATGTGATTCGTGAATGCCGTGCAGTCGTTTTAAGAATTCTCCTAGATTTTCACTCCCATGGGACCAGATGATGAATGTGTAGTCGGTGTAATGATAAAAGCGTCACTTAACTAGAACTGTGTCCAAGGTGATATCCTCAAATTCCTACATAAAATTTGGATATGAATGTAGTTAAAGGGCTTTCCATAAACACGCTGTCCAGCTGGTCGACGTTCTGGGCACCATATAGGCAACGTGACGTTGTTAACGTGTGCTCAAGCAGTTATGCTTATAAATACTGGGAGAGGCGATCAGTACAGTCTTTGATGCATCACTACTCATAAGGCGTAGGTGGTCTTGGCGCCTTTGGGATGAGATTCTTAATAACGACCTCCTCTAATGACGTTTCTGAAGGAACTCTGATGTCTTCCACATTATTTTGACCTCTGGTCCAATGGCAGTTTCCTGTAGGTGTCCTCCTGGAGAAACAACTGCATTTTAGCGTCATAGTCAGCCTTATTCAGAATGAGAGATGGATTGCCCTTGTGAGTTTTACTGGGTTTGCTACCTCGTGTGGGGTGAAGCAATATTTTCCGCGTTTGCTCTGCTTTTCGCAATGTCGGCTCTCTGCCATTGTGTCGTTCTGATTGTGGCATAAGCCAATGGCTCGGCTTCCCTTGGCTTGGTGCTGGCCAGAGAGTGGGAAAAAATTATATTTGCCCATAACACATTGTGTACCCCAAATGTTCTTCGGCATTAACGAATCCGTAGTAGCGAACTCCCGTCGGGCGTGACAGCACACGCAAATGCCACTGAGACGTCGAGAGATGGTCACAAGGAACATACAGTTTACTGCTTCACTGTATGCGTGAAGGGCGTTCGGCAAGTATTGCAACACATGTTTTTCGGAAAGCAGGTTGGTTTTATTCAGAATTCCAAAACACCATATTATTTCCCACTATTTTGGCTACAAAACCCTATTTTTCAACATAATCTCCGCTCAATGCGACAGCCTTACGCCACCTTCCTAGGAGGGCCTGTACGCCCGCATGGTTCCACTCCACTGGTAGATCGGAGCCAACGTCTTAGTGCATCAGTAACCTCAGCATAATCTACGTACTGCTTCCCACAGAGTGCAGCCTTTTTTGGGCCAGACAAATGGAAGTCGCAAGGTGCGAGATCTGGGCTGTAGGATGGATGAAGAAGAACAGTTCAGTGATGTTATGTGAGCTCCTCTCGGATGCGCAGACTTGTGTCAGTAGTTTCGTTTCATGAGAGCAGCACAGTACACTTCCGAAATGATCGTTTCGCCACGAGGGAGGACGTCAAACAGAATAATCCCTTCAGAGTACCAGAAGACTATCACAGTTCGGAGATGAGTTGGCGTGGCACCACCGCATGGATTGCCGTTTTGTTTCCGGTTCGAAGTGACCAACCCAAGTTTCGTCACCTGTGACGATGATCGGCAAAAAATTGTTACCATCAGCCTCGTAAAGCGCAGGCATCGCAGATGGTTCTTATGGTCTTCCTTTAGGCAGCGAGGAACATAGTGGGAACACAATTATGAGCACTCCAACAGGTTTCTGAGTGTGTCAGCACTGCGAACAGAGACGTCCAGTTGCAGCGAGGTATGCAGTTGTGGTCTGTCGATCACCTCGAATGAGAATGTCCACACATTCCAATATTGCAGGACTAACAGTTGTGTGCAGCCGGCCGGACGTGAGAGAACGAACAAGTTTGCGCGACCTTATTGATTTGATTCCAGAATGAGATTTCCACTCTGCAGCGGAGTGTGCGCTGACATGAAACTTCCTGGCAGATTAAAACTGTGTGCCGGACCGAGACTCGAACTCGGACCTTTGCCTTTCGCGGGCAAGCACTGGAATCTTCCACCAACGACTCATCGTGCTTTATTTCACTGCCAGGCAAACATTCTGAAAGGGACTATGAATATCTATGAAGCTCTGGTATGCCACCGAAAGAAGCTCAACGGCAGCTCTCTCCTTGGACCGTACATTCATTACAGACTCGATTTTGAAGCCTACATATAGCGCTGCAATTTTTGCAACTTTATGAAACTGTAGAAGCTGAAGCGTCAAAATTCCACGACCTCCCACAATAGTTTCTGCATGGTTCAAATGGCTCTAAGGCACTATGGGACTTAACATCTGAGGTCATCAGTCTCCTAGAACTTAGAACTACTTAAACCTAACCAACATAAGGACATCACAGACATCCATGCCCGAGGCAGGATTCGAACTTGCGACCGTAGCGGGTCGCGCGGTTTCAGACTGAAGCGCCTAGAACCGGCTTCTGAATGCTTTCAACGTAAATTGACGGATAAAAAGAAAGTTATGCGTTACTTATTGAATGGCTCTGTTATAATTAATTAAAAGACCATAAAGTTTAAATTAGAGAGATTTGGGTTCACACCATTAACTGATGTTCCCAAACACTAGTTGTAATTGAAACAGGAAAAAGGGGTTGGGAGAAGATGACAGTATCGTTGCTACCTCACTTAATAACCATCCATATAAAGCCCACAATAGGCTAAAACTATAAAACTATTAGCTGGCCAGACTTTGGGATTACACCCGTTCTCTATTCTCCACACCTAGAAAAACCCGATGCAACCCGTCCTCTGCTATGAAAATGTTGCACGAATTTCCTTAACACCAAAGTTCAATGAGTCCCGCCTTATACACGTATCCAACTTCACATCAGGTCTCCTCCTTCCTGATCCTCAAACGCCATGTACTCCATTTCGCTTTCCGCATTGGTTTGCCTTCCCTAAATCAAACCTTCTTCTTCTTATCAAATTCCCATGCCCCCTCAACCGCATCGAACACCTTCGCCTCTCCTGTACTATCCGCTAACTGGATATCAATAATGCCATTGTCTCGCCTGCTGCGCCTTCACAAACACATCACTACACCTACACACACTCCATAACATGTCAACTAACTCCTCTCACAGACAATGAGATCCACCCCAATCTTTTCCGCCCTCCCGCACGTATCCAGCTCCACATCAGGACTCCTCTCTCCTGTTCCCTCTCGACTGACCCCTATCCCCTTTATTCTTGTACCAATACCCTCCACACACACACCATTTCTCGTCCTCGCCGTCTATCTATCCAACCGTCTGTATTCCCACTATCCACTCCACGTTTTACCTATCATCTCCATACCCTCACCCCTCAACCATTATGGAACATATTCTCTCCTTCCACAGTACTTCTCACCCAGTGCACGTCCCTTAGATTTTAAGTGAAAGTGCATTGCTGCAGTGATTTCTTCGCAGAATACATATTTTTCGTCTTTTATGTTGTCCATCATATTTTGTTTAATTTAAAACGTAAACACTCATTATATAATTTTTCTTCTCTATTATCTTTGTTATATCCTCACGAGTGGATATCGCTGACAGCCTCCTCCCGCACCCCTCTCCCCGGCAGTATGGGGCGTGTGGGGATAACAATAATGAAATATAAAGGTGATGACGGCGCTACCCTCACCGCACACCACAACACGGCTTACCGAGTGTAAATGTAGACGAGCTGAACGCTGTATAAAGTTTGCAGAGGGAGACGACCTGGGCTGTGACGGGAGCGCCAGGTCCTCCGTCCTCCGTCCTCCGTGCGGGGTGCTGGAGGCGCGGAGCGTGCGTGCCGGACGGCGGCTGCTGGTGTTGACTCAGGGCAGGCAGGCCGTGTAACGAGCCACTGCCGCCGCCGCCGCCGCGTATTGATTGCGACGCCGCTTCCGCCCCCGCACACCCGGGGCACCGGGTTACAGAAATAGCCTGCCAGCCTACCTCTGCTCGGCCTACCTCTTCGCCCCCGCGCGCACCTGCCACCACCTCGGCAGGTAAACATTTACTTTTTCCCGACTTCAGCTCATTTGGTATTCTCTATCAGCTGACGCCAATGGGACATCGAACTCCTCAACGCTAGCATTCTACTGTTACCATTGCATCGTTTTCACCGGAAGCACAGTTGACAATATAAAGTTTTCTGAAGATTACGATATTCATATGAGTTCCACACGTGCTATTCCACGTGGAATACTAGAACACCTTTAGTTGGTGCAGTACTCTCCGTGGGACGTTCCGAAACCAAGTTCCGTTTATGCTTTTAAAAGAGTACATCGTACACCATATGACACAAACAAACGCCATATGAATTGACGCCCGTTACTGGTTCCACAACGGAAGGGTGTCAGTCGATGAGGAATGATGCAAAAGAGGAATGTTGCAAAAGGGAGAGTAGCAACAGACTCACGTGCCCGAGGTTATTCGAGTATACATTATGATGACAGACGGACGTGTACTGAAGACGTAATTGCCAATGGAACTGCGGGCTGGTACACGGTATGAATGGGTATGTGGGACTTTTGTGACCGTCATCCATGAACACTTACAAACTGCGTATGGTGAAGAGTTCGTGTCTAATCACATGCTTGGTCGCTGGTGTAGCATGCTCAGAGAAGAACTTTCATCTGTTCCCTGCATTGAAAGGTTCACTCTCGGAACGTCACTTCCAAATCAGAGATGAAGTGGAGCAGGCTGTACAGCAGTTCCTTGCATCGTATGGCACAGAGTTTTCCTTCAGAAAACATCCGACTCACGGCATCGGCAACTTGATTATCTGTCCCCTTAAAGGGACGCAAAAGGAAACGGAAAGCCGAAATCCTAACCCCCCACCTGGCTACATGCCAGGTTGGACGAAAAACCAAAGAAGACAACGCTTGACTGTCAGCCTCCAACCAGAATAACATGGCCAGAGCTCTAATTCGTACGCTGAAGACTTCTTCTGAACGGGAGAAACCTCTCTCGAGGCATAGCCAGTTGGCCGTCCATCGCCTCCGTTTTCCTAGAGGAGAACCGCGAAAATTCGCGAATTGGAAGCGTCGCTTTGGAGAATGAAGTCATTCTCAAAATCAGTATGATAAGTACCGATGCATTAGCTAATTCCGCCTTAAGAGCGTCAGAGGATGCTTGCTGAGGTTCACCCAGCACGAATTTCTCTCCCTTTCACCTCCATTGGTTAAGGGAGGGGGGCCGCCAGTTGTGCGAAATTCTGTACTAATTTACGGAAAAAGCTGCTCATCCCGATGCATTTAGCAATATCTGTCTTATTTCTAGGCACTGGAAACTGATGGTTGGCTTTAGCGCGTTCTTAGACTTTACGTCATTGGAGGCTCAGGAATGAGATTTCCTTCTTTGCTAGTGTAACCTTTGACGGTTTAACTGTTAATCTCGCCTCCTGTTGTCGGCACAATACCTCACTTATGTGACTTAAGATCTATTCAGAAGTCTTGCTATATATAACGTCATCTAGATAATCCTACAGGCTCTTTAAGTGACCCAAACAGAGTCCAAAAGACGGAACAACACCGCAGCACCTCGAGGGTAAACCAAAAGGGGAGGTGTTATATTGAAACAATTTCCGGTTCCTGCAGAACGCCATGAAGGACTTTGACACCTCCGCTAGAGATATTTGATGATACGCCAGCTTCAGATCTAGCACCGAAATATACTTAGTACCAGAAAACAAAGTGAAACACTCATGTAAATGAGTAAGGAGACTGACTCTAAGACCAATCTCTGGTTCAGCTGACGGTAGTTAATCAACAGACGATACTCTTGACCACCGGCCTTATCCGTTAAAAATACAGGAGATGCATAGGGAGGCACAGATGGCCCTGTTACACCGTCAGCCCATTGTTGATCAATTATCTAGCGATGTTCGCGATGTTCGTTCGTTTTAGAAAGGGATAATCGATAAGGCGGCTGACGTACCGGAACCCTATTAGTCAACTGGACAGTGTACTCAGTCTTATCCGTCGGTTAAGACCTCCAGATATTGGTCTAAAAACTGTAACAGAGCCATGGCCTGCTCCGGTTCCAAATGTGTGAGTTCAAACGCAGCCAAATTTTCTTTAACGGAGCGTACCCCTGGCGATATTTAAGACCACACAAAGCTTAATTCCATCCAGGACAAGACTTGAACATAATTTCCTGGTCAACATAATTCCAGGCGCTCAAAGAAGTTATACCGTAATACCTCATCAGTACTCAAATCCTGTACCTCGGTAAACACAGTCAGCCACAACAAATGTTGAATCTTTAAATATAGTAACACATGCCCACTCACCGGAACGACGCCCCTACTGACACACCGGCACTTGCGGTTTTTGAAGTTTAGAGAATTTGCAATTTGAAGCAAACCTACGATACCAGAATTCGCTAATTCCTGAGAGGCTGCTCCCAGAATGTTACAGAGCAAAATTGGGTTCACTAACCAGTAGTTGCACACACAAAAGGCTAATTAATTAATACTCCTTTTAATTAATGGGTACTTACCTGCACAATAATTTGCGCTGTTCTGGAGTCACCTATACTTTTCTTACTCTCGAAGCACTGGACAATCACGCACAAAATGTCCCGTCTTGTTACAACTTAAACATGCCCCTCCCCTAGTTCGTTTACATTGTGACTGATTCTGGATATCTGCAGCTCTGTCAGTCACTAAGCTAGGGTTACTACCAGTAAGAGCCACCTCCCTCATCGCAAAAAGGAAGCTCCTCAATATTAGCTCCGAGAATCTTTGTAGCCTATTTACAAACAGGACTCGTCACCGGTTCCCTGGACGCAACCCCTTAATAACATTGATCACGATTTCCACTTCAGGCTCATTAAGCCACAACGTAATCACTGCGGTTCTAATATCCTCAACGTATCGGGCCATACTCTCCCATGTCCGTGGACATGGTAGACATAACGCTACAAAAGTTCATTAACAAACTAACTGGGAAAACAACCTTCTAACAGTCTTTGCCAGAAAGTCCTCAGTGATATTGCTACCAAAATATCGTCCACTACTGCTCTACCAAGTTTGTCCTGAGCCAAAAGATATTTAACCTGAAAATTCACGTCGTCTGTTAAAAGCAAGACCATTGCCTGCATCTACAAACGGATTGTTAATCACTGCAAATCAACAAGGATCTTATCGGCCACGTGTCACGGCATCAGCTACCCGACGTCGCCACACAAATCGCTTGATACCCAATCGCTGAGAGAGAGCAGCCGTCACCCAGGTCGCACTTAAATCTGTAATCGGCACTGGGCTTTCCTCTGGCGGCGGAAAAGTGCTCTGACTCTCCCAACGTCGGTGATGCTGACAACCAGAGGGACCTATCGATATTCAATGGCGCTACAATGTAATCCCACTGCACGAACATGTTCTTCAAATATCTTTGCACAAACCTGTCATGTCGTCCAGGTGACAAAGACACATGATCAAGTTAATGTGTCGAATCTGGTTGTTCGTCATATATTTGAAGGTGTCTGGAGCTGGGCTATTACAAAGGGGTAACTTTGAACTCATAGAGGCAGTCAGGAATTATGAAGACAGTCTTTCTCCATTCAACATGGTCAGCTTCAATTTGAGAGTGCCCTGCCTGCAAAACTAAGGTTGAGGAATGGAGAGAAGTCTTCCGAAGTAAGAGTAATTTCAGGTGTGCTGCAGGGGAGTGTCATAGGACCGTTGCTATTCACAATATACATAAATGACCTGGTGGATGACATCGGAAGTTCACTGAGGCTTTTTGCAGATGATACTGTGGTGTATCGCGAGGTTGTAACAATGGAAAATTGTACTGAAATGCAGGAGGATCTGCAGCGAATTGACGCATGGTGCAGGGAATGGCAACTGAATCTCAATGTAGACAAGTGTAATGTGCTGCGAATACACAGAAAGATAGATCCTTTATCATTTAGCTACAAAATAGCAGGTCAGCAACTGGAAGCAGTTAATACCATAAATTATCTGGGAGTACGCATTAGGAGTGATTTAAAATGGAATGATCATATAATGTTGATTGTCGGTAAAGCAGATGCCAGACTGAGATTCATTGGAAGAATCCTAAGGAAATGCAATCCGAAAACAAAGGAAGTAGGTTACAGTACGCTTGTTCGCCCACTGCTTGAATACTGCTCAGCAGTGTGGGATCCGTACCAGATAGGGTTGATACAAGACATAGAGAAGATCCAACGGAGAGCAGCGCGCTTCGTTACAGGATCATTTAGTAATCGCGAAAGCGTTGCGGAGATGATAGATAAACTCCAGTGGAAGACTCTGCAGGAGAGACGCTCAGTAGCTCGGTACGGGCTTTTGTCAAAGTTTCGAGAACATACCTTCACCGAAGAGTCAAGCAGTATATTGCTCCCTCCTACGTATATCTCGCGAAGAGACCATGAGGATAAAATCAGAGAGATTAGAGCCCACACAGAGGCTTACCGACAATCCTTCTTTCCACGAACAATACGAGACTGGAATAGAAGGGAGAACCGATAGAGGTACTGAAGGTACCCTCCGCCACACACCGTCAGGTGGCTTGCGGAGTATGGATGTAGATGTAGATGTAGAATAGTTTGTTCCGATCGAGCAGTCTAGGATGTCGTCTGTATGCGGCGAGGTGTAAACATCTTTCTTCATGATTTTGTTCAGTCAGTCGAATTTTTCACAAAAAACTCAGGAAAGGAGGAAGCCTCTATGAGAGTTCAGTGACGTCATCCTGAAGCATCTTATCCATTCTTCCAGAATTATGCGATATTCAGGCGCCGACACCCCATAACAGCGCTGGTTAATTAGTAGTAGATATAGTGTTCTGCCATTGGCTGCCTTGTCTATTTCTTACCAACTCCGAATTTGAAAGTATCCAAAAATTGACGCATAGCGGATAGCGCTCGCCATGTCGTTCCTCTTTCAGGCAACGCCCCATTCGTAATTCTATTTTAGCTTTCTCCAGTGCGGTGTGTAGCAGCGTAATACCATTCTTCGACGATGGCATTGAATTGCACGTCATGGACGGATCAGACAGACTTCGTTTGTGAGCCTTATAAAGCTTTTTCCAATCAACAAAGCTTAAAATTTTAACAGAGTATCTAGAATGTCGATTGGAACTCATCTAAAAAAAATGTTCAAATGTGTGTGAAATATTATGGGACTTAACTGCCATGGTCATCAGTCCCTAAGCTTACACACTACTTCACCTAAATTATTCTAAGGACAAACATACACACCCATGCCCGAGGGAGGACTCGAACCTCCGCCGGGACCAACCGCAAGAACTCATCTCCTTCACGGCAGTGGGATAACAGCGTCTTCAATGGCAAACAATCGCCCAGAGTAATTTTTGTTATGTCTGCTAGTTGGAATAGCTTCTCGTCAATGTAGAGCTCTAAACTTTCACTATGTATGGCTGCCTGCGACCCTTTCAGGAAGTCCATCCGAAAATAACATTATGACTGCATGAAGGTCAGTAATATGTTACTGATAGTTTTTATTACACTACACAGTCCTGTTGTCTGACGTATTTTCCATTTGTCTCAGAGCAAACGCTTTCCTAAGACGGAACATTGTCTTCTTGAGCTGGAGAAGTTAAGCATTCGACATTACAGTAAAACAAGACCTGAAGTCGATTCGTGGCCCGACAGGCTGTCCGCCAATAACGACGTCGTTGTGATTTCCTGACATCTTGGTAACTTTCGTTCAGCGAGGGATTTCATCTACGGCGTTCTCACCTCCATACACCGTAGCATCGTTCAGTTTTACATAATTTCGCCACTAGGACACAGCTGGTATTTCTGTACGGCAATGATGAACGACCGTGGCATGTTGGCGAGCGACCTCGTCCACGCTGCCATGGTGTTTGACATCTGGAGGCGCAGTTGTCATCGAAAAGTGGTATACTTTCTCTGCATTTGCGTACGACGTGATCAGGTTCACTGTAATGGGAACATGCTGTGCCGTTGTCCTCTGTCGTCGAAATGACTGCTCTTCCTCCGGTCGTTATACTTGTCGAAGGAGTTCACAGTGCGAAAGTTGGTTGTGTTTCATGTTGTCGTGTAACGGTTGTATTTAACGTGCACATTCTGCTTGGCGCGTTTCGCTGGTTGTGGAGATTGGTGCCAAAGACCGATAAATCTTTTCTACGACAATTATTAGCTCATGTATGAGATCATCATTCATGTATTCTGTGCCTTGCATGCTCGGTCCGACAGTCCTGCCTGCCATAAATGGCTACATTTCTTCCCTTAGGACTTTGCGTATGAGAGAATGAGTGAGACCTGATGGTCAAGGAAGGCAGGATTCGGCTACGATTGTGGACGGGGATGTAATCAGTTACTATTGGTTGGCTTTTCTTTTAATCACACACAATTTATTTAAAATCAACAACAAATTAAAATAATGGCAATCATTTAAGAACTGTTTCACGACTAAAGGCCTTAATGGCAATAAATTAAGAATTGATTTAACTTGCTGCAACTTACAGGTATTAAAATATAAAAGACAAGGGCCCAAGGTCTTAAAGCTCGCTGCAAAAGTACAATTGCCGAATTAAAATTTCAAGTGTAGTAACGACACTCATGGCTGAAGTCCTTAATGGCAATAAATTAAGAGTTATTTCAGGCTGAAGGCCTTAATGGCAATAAATTAAGAATTGTATAACTTGTTGCAATTTACAAACTACAGTTATCAAATACTGAAAACAAATCACCAAAGTTTTAAAGGTTAACTGCTGAATACAATTGCCACATAGAATTTTAAGACAATTAGCGACACTGACGGCTGAAGTCCTTTAATGCCAAGAATAGCAATTATTAAAAAAAATTCACAAACATACTGTCAAACAGCAAGCATTAGCAAAAATTAATTTAAAAGACAGCAACTGATCGCCAAACAGGTGAGACAAAATGATAGTGAACTTGCTAGCACAACCGTTTAAACTTGCTGTAACGCCAAGAATGGTAATTATATTTAAAAAACTTAGAAACATACAATAAAACAGCAAATATAATAACAAGGTTAATTCGAAAGGACAAGCAACTGGTCACCAAACAGGTGAGACAAATGATGGTAACATCTTAATAAAATAATAACACAATAATAAAACACAAGGGCTGCTCCAGGAATTGACCTCTGAGTAGGTCAGGCCAAAAAACTTTCGTGAGCGATGAGAAAGACAGTCAAGAGTTGCATTCGCTTCACAAGATGGTAACTCAGACTAGTGGCAGTTTAACAAATGACTAATGATAATCTACTGAAGCTACCAAACGCGAGATAACCAATGCAACGATGGAATACCACGCAAAAGCCGGAACCGGCGGCAGCACTATGTCCCCAGAATGCTGTGTTTAGAGAGTCCGAAAGGCGAAAGGAACCACTACTACCAGAGTAGAAGAAATACTAACCGACCCACAAGTCAAGGAAACTATCAAAACTACACCCCTTACCGGACAGCAGCGGCAAGGACACGTACCCTGGCGTTACATACTGTAAGCTCCAGGGCAGGTCACTGGAGCCTTAGCGGCCACCAGCCAGGAAAAATACCGCTGGTCGAACTTAACAAATAGTAACACGTAGAATGCAGCAATTAGTAACAAGAAGTCGAGGAAGCTAATTAGATCCGCCTTCCCCAAGCACTCCACTCGCTGCACTTCGTCTCGGCGACACTGCGAGCAGGAACACGAACCCAAGTCACTGGAGAATTGCGAGATCTCACAATGGTGGAGGTTTCACTGCTAGGAATAAAATCCACTCAACGTTAAGCTTGTTGGATACGGTTGACGACTAGGTCGCGTACCCTCGCGACCACATCCTTTCCATCTGACAGTGCATGCGTGCCGCAAGCGGTCCTGGCGCGTTCTCGCACTGCCCTCTCGCCTCCTTCGGAATCCCCAATCGATATGCTCACTCACAAGACCCGGATGAACGACGTCACGCCAAAGATAGGGCCACAGTTACTACATATCGATAACGCCGCTGCTGCCACTAGCGGACAGGCAACGCTTGCGGAACTAAGTGGCGCCAGTGAACACAAGAAGAATACAAAGAACCTCAACCATTCCAACTAAATGTTACAGTCTGGCCTCCAACAGAGGACGGAAACGTACAACAGCACCAACACGGGCCGCGGCATGGCTCAACGAGATCTTGGTAGTGGTTCAAATGGCTCTGAGCACTATGGGACTCAACATCTTAGGTCATAAGTCCCCTAGAACTTAGAACTACTTAAACCTAACTAACCTAAGGACATCACACACACCCATGCCCGAGGCAGAATTCGAACCTGCGACCGTAGCAGTCCCGCGGTTCCGGACTGCAGCGCCAGAACCGCACGGCCACCGCGGCCGGCTCTTGGT
Organism: Schistocerca cancellata; assembly: GCF_023864275.1. Classification (NCBI taxonomy): domain Eukaryota; kingdom Metazoa; phylum Arthropoda; class Insecta; order Orthoptera; family Acrididae; genus Schistocerca; species Schistocerca cancellata. The sequence goes on along the minus strand of NC_064628.1, from coordinate 116,093,136 downwards.
AGTGTTTCGTAACTGTTAGAGGAAGAGAATCCCGGAGGCGGTTATACTTATTTCGTCTGAGTCTCTCGTGTTGCATTTACTCGATGCGTTGGCAGCACCTGATGAATTCCTTTGGTGTACCTCAAGAGCAGAACTAGGTATAAGTCTTTTGCTTCTCCTTTCACTAACTGCGAGATGCTGTCGTCTGCAGTCATATTCGGATTGACAGTGTGTCATAGGGACAAAACATACTGCGTGTAAAACTGTGTCGTTTCCCCGTGCGTTGCACTCAGTTATTCACTTGTTCTTCCGCTTAAGGATACTTCCTTTTGATTGTCACCTAATGTTTTTTTCTGTTCGGCCTGGAATTCGTCAGATAACGAGCTTCGTTGATCTCGAACACTGCTGAGCTGTGTCGTCCAAGCTCCTTAACACATCACGCTATCCCACCTGTTGCGTTTAGCTTCGCGGTGGAATCACTTACGCCATTTCGTCGGGTCTTGACCAACATCACTGATGGCTGACTGATGAGGAGTTGACGTGTAGCTCTTTTAGAATTCACTGGTCTCCGAAATATATGGACCATGGGAACGATGTTCTGCTTGTATTCCTGCGTTGGTGACGATTTTTGCTGTGCGCAATTAGATTCACGCTGTTGTAGGTATTGAGAAGTACCCACGGTCTCCATCAAATAATGACAGGCCGTACCCACAATCAAGTCCAAACCCAAAAACAGGGTTGGCAGTACAAAGCTTAGCATTGGAAGCACGTTTATCACGAACACCAACGTACAGACAGTGATACGTAGTGCCGTGGCCTCTACCCACAGATGCTACGACGGTTGCTGTAGACTTATCCGTTAACAGCTAAGTGGCTCTGTTGATAAACAGCTGCTTCAGGTGATGCCACCCGCGGCAGTGTAATAGGTAGTTTTAATTTTTTTTGTTAAAAAACTTGTTACAAGTTGTAAATGATTACAAAGTTTGTACCTCAGCATAACAATAATAGTAATACTAAATAATGCTTAAGTAATGGTATATCAGCCGGCCGCGGTGGTCTAGCGGTTCTGGCGCTGCAGTCCGGAACCGCGGGACTGCTACGGTCGCAGGTTCGAATCCTGCCTCGGGCATGGGTGTGTGTGATGTCCTTAGGTTAGTTAGGTTTAAGTAGTTCTAAGTTCTAGGGGACTTATGACCTAAGATGTTGAGTCCCATAGTGCTCAGAGCCATTTGAGCCATTTTTTTAATGGTATATCGTACTTTACGATTCAGTAAAAATATTAACTAAGAGAATATCTGCGTCCGTATTGGCTAGTAACAGATAAAATGAAAACTGAAAAGAAAAATTAATACTGGATAGATATTATTTAACAGTGGAAGCCATTTCGTTACAAAGTTGAGTTTTAGGCAGAGAAGAACGTAACAAAAATAAGATTGCATATATGGTGTATCGGGTATAAGTGCAGATATTTCCATTGGTGATTGAGGATGCGGCGTTTGATTAACCAAGAGCAAACCGAATATATCGAAATACACTCCTGGAAATAGAAAAAAGAACACATTGACACCGGTGTGTCAGACCCACCATACTTGCTCCGGACACTGCGAGAGGGCTGTACAAGCAATGATCACACGCACGGCACAGCGGACACACCAGGAACCGCGGTGTTGGCCGTCGAATGGCGCTAGCTGCGCAGCATTTGTGCACCGCCGCCGTCAGTGTCAGCCAGTTTGCCGTGGCATACGGAGCTCCATCGCAGTCTTTAACACTGGTAGCATGCCGCGACAGCGTGGACGTGAACCGTATGTGCAGTTGACGGACTTTGAGCGAGGGCGTATAGTGGGCATGCGGGAGGCCGGGTGGACGTACCGCCGAATTGCTCAACACGTGGGGCGTGAGGTCTCCACAGTACATCGATGTTGTCGCCAGTGGTCGGCGGAAGGTGCACGTGCCCGTCGACCTGGGACCGGACCGCAGCGACGCACGGATGCACGCCAAGACCGTAGGATCCTACGCAGTGCCGTAGGGGACCGCACCGCCACTTCCCAGCACATTAGGGACACTGTTGCTCCTGGGGTATCGGCGAGGACCATTCGCAACCGTCTCCATGAAGCTGGGCTACGGTCCCGCACACCGTTAGGCCGTCTTCCGCTCACGCCCCAACATCGTGCAGCCCGCCTCCAGTGGTGTCGCGACAAGCGTGAATGGAGGGACGAATGGAGACGTGTCGTCTTCAGCGATGAGAGTCGCTTCTGCCTTGGTGCCAATGGTGGTCGTATGCGTGTTTGGCGCCGTGCAGGTGAGCGCCACAATCGGGACTGCATACGACCGAGGCACACAGGGCCAACACCCGGCATCATGGTGTGGGGAGCGATCTCCTACACTGGCCGTACACCACTGGTGATCGTCGAGCGGACACTGAATAGTGCACGGTACATCCAAACCGTCATCGAACCCATCGTTCTACCATTCCTAGACCGGCAAGGGAACTTGCTGTTCCAACAGGACAATGCACGACCGCATGTATCCCGTGCCACCCAACGTGCTCTAGAAGGTGTAAGTCAACTACCCTGGCCAGCAAGATCTCCGGATCTGTCCCCCATTGAGCATGTTTGGGACTGGATGAAGCGTCGTCTCACGCGGTCTGCACGTCCAGCACGAACGCTGGTCCAACTGAGGCGCCAGGTGGAAATGGCATGGCAAGCCGTTCCACAGGACTACATCCAGCATCTCTACGATCGTCTCCATGGGAGAATAGCAGCCTGCATTGCTGCGAAAGGTGGATATACACTGTACTAGTGCCGACATTGTGCATGCTCTGTTGCCTGTGTCTATGTGCCTGTGGTTCTGTCAGTGTGATCATGTGATGTATCTGACGCCAGGAATGTGTCAATAAAGTTTCCCCTTCCTAGGACAATGAATTCACGGTGTTCTTATTTCAATCTCCAGGAGTGTAGGTCGAGTCATAAACCCAGATTCTTACTTTGAAATTGACCAGCATTCTAAATTCAGAAAAGTTCTCCAATTTAAATAGGCCTACCTTGGATCACGTTTCAACAGTAAAAATATCATAACAATGGATATAAATGAAAAAATGTTTCAAATGGCTCTGAGCACTAAGCGACGTAACTTCTGAGGTCATCAGTCGCCTAGAACTTAGAACTAATTAAACCTAACTTAACCTAAGGACATCACACACATCCATGCCCGAGGCAGGATTCGAACCTGCGACCGTAGCTGTCACGCGGTTCCAGACTGAAGCGCCTTTAACCGCACGGCCACACCGGCCGGCGATATAAATGAAAGAATAGCCTCAGGGTCAAGATGTCTGTACTCAATAAGCAATCCACTAAAAAGTAAAGCTGTGTTAATCACCACAAGGATGAAGATATACAACACTATCATCTGCCCCATATTACTGTACGGTTCAGAAAGCTGGACACTTACAAAGAATGAAAGAGAAAAACTGAATGTTTTCGGAAGAAAAGTAATGAGAAAAATCTGGGGACCTGTGTTGGAGAATGGGGTATGGAGAATTCGAAATAACAATGAAATTTATCAGTTAATGAAGCAACCGTCATCCAGAAATTAAAAAGTAGGAGTCTGCCATGGGCTGGACATGTGGCTAGAATGGAAAACAACAGAATCACCGAGAATGATTTTGAAGGAACTCTCCAGGCAATGAGACCGCTGGGCCGACCCCGTACAAGGTGGAAAGATGACATAGAGGACATCGCAGCATTAGCAATTTGCACAGCGTGGAGAGGCTGCCAGATATAGAAGGCGGTGGAAGCAGATCGTTGAAGCAGCGCGTGGTCTACAGGGCCTGTGATCGCTGAGAAGAGAGAGAGAAGAAGACAGAGACTGAGGATGATGTAATGAACAACATTACATCAGTATTTACGTCCTGTTTATAAGTTGGGTACTACTTCCAAGTAAATGTGACAGGATCAAGCGATTAATACTTATTTTTCCCTGGGCAGTAGGTCAGCTGTTGTATCAGCTGTTGTAGTGAGAATGCGTGGACACAAATCGGTTAGTCTATACTGACACGTGTAGCCCACTTAGGAGGCAACTTCGACCTTGCAGAAAACATCAGGTCCTAAAGTTAGTGAAGTGTTTGTCAGAAGACTGTTCGACACAGATAACAAACAACCAAACGATCATGCGTGTATTCATTGAGGCACCACATATATAGAAATATTTGCATCTATACCCGTTACACTCTGAATTTGTATGAATGCTCTAGAATGGCGCCAAAGCACGTCACCGTTCTATCTTTGCCACGTGAATCACTTTTTCTTGTGTTTGAAAACGCTTTCGGAGTAGACAGTTTATGGTACCGTATTATGCGCCATCTGTTATGGACTTCCCTCGGTTGTTCATCTCCTTGTCACCGTCGCCGAGGTGGGACTGGATGCTTTATCGACGTGGACCTCACGTGGTACTGCCGGTTGTGCCTCATGTGGCCCTGTGATCATAGCTGCACGCACACATTCTATAACGCATTACTGGCGTTGGCATCTTCCACAACGACAGATGCACTCGTTAATATTTCGCCATTTACATTCACGCTCCTGTGCTGATGCTGTGGATGGTATGAATTTTGTGACTGTCGTATCTTGATAATTTTTGTTTTTCATGCCGGCAAATAGCATTATCCACACTGGCTATTGTCCACCATTCCTAATTTCTTAAAAGTACAAGTAGTCATTGGTTAGTCTCTATTTCCATATAGGCATCCCGTGCGGAATCTCTGTTGCTGATGGTTGACGGTCTGTTATTCGTCTCCCTAATGTATGCCAGACACAACCTACATGATTCAGACATAACATCCCGACAGAATATATTCAGAACCACGTGTGTTTTCTTTCGTTTGTTAACAGTAGTTCTATTACCAATGAGGTTGTGAAGCTCAGTAACTTCCCATATCAGTCTCTTTCCACGATGTTGCTACAGATACGTTCGCTCACTCGAGATGACTGTCATGCTGATGTTGGCAGTGGTCAGTCGTGTCGGACAGTAGAACTAGCTAAGCGCTCTGACATCATCACTAGCATTCGTGGAACGCTTCATTTTGCTCTGGATACATTGCTGTACTTTTCATAATTTCCTGATAGTATCTGCTTTACGTTGTTGTCAAAAATATGGTGTTACTTAGAGTTCCGTGCCTCAATCGCTAGAAATGAAGCCCTTACTGGACTACTTTGTTGTCCTCCTGTCTGCCTGCTTAACTGTTAAGACCCCTAAAAAGGCAGAGGTAGCACACAATTTATGTCTACATTCTGCTGGCGGTGTAAAGCATTTAAGCCTACAAGTCACTGGTCTAGGGGTCATTACTCTATTAAGTAGCCTAGAGTGCAGTTCTGTCTTCCAGTTCTGCCTTGTGCGCCGAGCGAGCAGGCCGTTTATGTATTCTCTCCGGCGCAGCGTCGCAAGTGTTTGGGAGATTATCGCTTCAGTGGTGTTTGTCCCTTTGTGTCTGTGACGTCGTCCTTGTCCCGTTCGGTGTGTGTCTGACAGCCACCTAGTCCGCTACTGTTTGTTTCTCATGCACTCCAATAGTGTTCCACGGAAAGGTAATGTGAGTTATTCGTTTGACAAATCGACACATAAAGTGCAGCCTGGTACTTTAGAAATTCATGACTCGTAGTTGATACTTTTAACTACGGAACAAGTGCATGCCACCTATTAGATACTGAGAATGATGTGTTGTTTATGAATTTTGTAGATTCTCTACAAGAAGACAAGCTCCTATTCAAGCATGGTACTCAGGTTACCTTCCGGCATAGAGATGTTTCGGTCAGTACGGTGCTGCTTGCGAATGCGGTAATTGAATATACGAACGTTCGAATATTCTGTCTTCCTCCTGAGGTTGAGGATATTTACCTTAAAGACGTGAGAGGCATTCGCCGTGAACGTTGATCAAGTCAAGACAAGCTACAATGTTATAGAGGCATACGTTAGGTGGAAATACAAATCAAAAAGAACACTCCGTCTCATTTGCAAGTTTGTGGCTATCGTTGTAAGTAGGCTGTTTAGGTTTTTATGTTGGTAACGCCACGTAGCGCTCTGTATGAAAATCACTGACTGTGCTGAGTGCAGTCTCTGGCTAGTTAGAATGGTTGGAATATTCGCTTGTGTGGTGTTGGGGAGTCAGATGTGAATAGCGTGTAGCGTTGCGCAGCTGGAGGTGAGCGGCCAGCAGTGCTGGATGTGGAGAGAGATGGCAGAGCTTTAAGAACGGACGATCTGAACGTGTGTCCGCCAGAAAACGGAAATTTGTAAAGATGGATGTCATGAATTGATATATATATATATATATATATATATATATATATATATATATATATATATATATGATGACTTTTAAACACTGGTAAGGTAAATACATTGTTTATTCTCTATCAAATGGCTCTGAGCACTATGGGACTCAACTGCTGTGGTCATTAGTCCCCTAGAACTTAGAACTATTTAAACCTAACTAACCTAAGGACATCACAAACATCCATGCCCGAGGCAGGATTCGAACCTGCGACCGTAGCGGTCTTGCGGTTCCAGACTGCAGCGCCTTTAACCGCATGGCCACTTCGGCCGGCGTTTATTCTCTATCAAAATCTTTCATTTTCCAACTATGCCTAGCAGTAGTTAGTGCCTTCAGTAGTTAGAATCTTTTATTTAGCTGGCAGTGTTGGCGCTCGCTGTATTTCAGTAGTTGGAGTAACGAAGATTTTTGTGAGGTAAGTGATTCATGAAAGGTATAGGTTATTGTTAGTCAGGGCCATTCTTTTGTGGGGATTGTTGTAAGTCAGACTGCTTTGTGCTAAAAATATTGTGTGTCAGTTTAGTGATGATCTGCATAAGTAAAGAGAGAAATGTCTGAGTACGTTCAGTTTTGCTCAGCTGTTTGAAAAGCAAATAACGTAAGTGCTTTACCAGCACAGTATATATAATTTTCCAAAGGGGACATTTGATGGTATTCATGTTACGTACAGCGGACAGGTGGGGACCTGTTTTCTGTGCAAGGAAAGTGGCGATCTCCGAACTAACTGGCGGCTAAGAATTTTTGTTTTACGATCTTGCTTGGAGCAGCGCCGAAAGTTAACGGTTGCTGACCTAGTACCCTCTACTCACGAACTTGGGGCTACATATTCCATCGTTTGTAGAGATCACCCAACAGTTCCCACTGTCACTGCAGGCGGTTTTCCGCCGCTATAAACAAAGCCTGACCCCATTCCTGCTACTACTTGGAGGGCGGCACGCGCAATTCATATTAAGCGGCGCCTTACTCAAGACGATGATGAATTAATTGTGCCTTCCGCTGTCCCACCTTCCCCTGAGTCACGTCACTGTGTCACTCCTATCAGTAGTGTGGTACCATCTGACCCTGACGAGGTGCTGGTCGGGGAGGGGCATTACCGGGTATTCCTGCCGCTGCAGAGGTGGTTCCCATGGCGACGCCCAGGAGCGAGTGCTTGTCGGACTCGTCTCCTTTGCAGCCTCCACCACAGGTGCAGCCGGTGATACAGCAGTATCTTCCTGTTCCTCTGTTTGCTCTCGGCCATGGAGGTAGTGCTTCGCCACTTATTGTGATTCTCGTTGCGGAAGCTGTTACCCCAGAGTTGCATCCCGCAGTCTCTGAGATTCACTCTGATTGGCCCTCCATTAGGGAATAGGCACGCCTTGCAGATAGGGCCGGTCTCGGATCTTGGGCAGTCACAGATTGACATGGATGTGTTGCAAGATCCGCTTACGCCGCCTACTGCAGACGTGTCGCAGTCGTCTTAAAACAACGTGTACAGCCGGAACGTACAGCGGCGTGAAAAATAGTCAAGGGTAGAATTTCAGTTGCCCCGCCTCCCACTCAGATTAGTCATTGGCCTCCGCGATGGACTGTGCCGGGAAATTGGTGGAAAAGTCATGCTACTCTGTTGTTCTTTCTTTGCTTTTCTGCTTTTACTGATGGCTCAGGCGTATATATTTGTCACATTATTAACGGAGTGGTTTCAAAGCTGCGCTAAATTTCGCTGCGTCAGTTTGTATATGACTCCTGTGGAGATATAATGTTAATGCGAGAGGTTCTATTTACCATTTTCCCATTTCCTGAATTTCGCACTGGTTTTAATGTGGCACTTGAATTTTCGGCGGTTATCTTATTATTTCGAGAAGGCATTCCCATTGATGAGATACAGGTTCTTCAGACTGTTAGAGGAAAAGGCAGTAGACTTTCTGTCCTCACTTTGGTTGTCTTACTTGCTCTAACTGGTTATGGTCAGACTGTGGAACGTTCGCTTTTTTATAAAGAGGATATTATTTTTGGTTTACCTGGGATTCCTCGGGGTCTGTTGTTGGGTGGTGATTTTAACAGTGTTCTGCGTCCTGTTGATCAGTCTCCCCTATTAATTATTGTCAATATTTAAAGGAAATGATACGCTCGATGCACGTCAAAGATATTTGGGAGTGTGAATATCAGAAGATGGATAAATGTATGCATTTTACTGCGACTTCTAAGAGCAGGACTGACCGATAGCATTCATCGGATTGGACTCTCGCTCGCATTCTTGCAGTCGACGTTATCCCTGCTACCTTTCTTATCACTTAGCTTCGACCGCCGTTCCCCAACCTGATCGGTGAAACTAGTCCGTTCCTCGTGTTAGATGTCGCTCACTTGGCGGATGCTTCCCTCGATGATGTGATACACAATGTCTCGGAGCGTAGTCCTCGATCCGCTGGGAGGTACTCCACCACTCTGGAATGGTGGACTGCCTTGGATAACCCGAAGTTCCGTCAAACTATTATTATTTATTGTGCTGCTCGGGCGAGGGATTTTCGGAGAACTCAAACAGTTTATTATTCTCCCATGCGCCATTTGTATGACGGTCAGGATCGCCCCCCCCCTGTGGATTGCATAAGTACGATGTATAAAAACAAAATTGATGCAGCTCAAGCGGCGGCGGGTGGAAAGTTTGAAGGTACAATCGAAATCACGATCAGTAGTGGCGGAGAATGGGCTTCGTAATATCATTTGCTTCGACATGTAGCTCGGCATCGCCACTCTTGTATTACTTCTTTTACAGCAGCTGATGTACTTTACGCCTTCCGTCAATACTGTGAGGATCCTTACGAGATGAGTACACCTGTCAAGTTTCCCTTAGACCCAGCTGTTGAGACCCTGGGTACACCATTCACGCCTGAGTAGAACACCGAATTTTTGCCCGCCTTTCACCCAAGTGATGAACACGAAGTTATTGTTACACTACTGGCCATTAAAATTGCTACACCACGAACATGACGTGCTACAGACGCGAAATTTAACTGACAGGAAGAAGATGATTAAATTTTCTGAGCGTTCGCACAAGGTTGGCGCCGGTGGCGACACCTACAACGTGCTGACATCAGGGAAGTTTCCAACCGATTTCTCATACACGAACAGCGGTTGACCGGCGTTGCCTGGTGAAACGTTGTTGTGATTCCTCGTGTAAGGAGGAGAAATGTGTCCCATCACGTTTCCGACTTTCTTAAAGGTCGGATTGTAGCCTACCGTGATTGCGGTTTATCGTATCGCGACATTGCTGCTCGCGTTGGTCGAGATCCAACGACTGTTAGCAGAATAGGGAATCGGTGCGTTCAGGAGGGTTATACGGAACGCCGTGCTGGATCCCAACGGCCTCGTATCACTAGCAGTCGAGATGACAGGCATCTTATCCGCATGGCTGTAACGGATCGTGCAGCCACGTCTCGATCCCTGAGTCAACAGATGGGGACGTTTGCAAGACAACAACCATCTGCACGAACAGTTCGACGACGTTTGCAGCAGCATGGACTATTAGCTCCGAGACCATGGCTGCGGTTACCCTTGACGCTGCATCACAGACAGGAGCGCCTACGATGGTGTACTCAACGACGAACCTTGGTGCACGAATGGCAAAACGTCATTTTTAGGATGAATCCAGGTTCTGTTTACAGCATTATGATGGTCGCATACGTGTTTGGCGACATCGCGGTGAACGCACATTTGAAGCGTGACGAATACTGGCGTATCACCTGGCGTGATGATATGGGATGTCATTGGTTACACGTCTCGGTCACCTCTTGTTCGCATTGACGGCACTGTGAACAGTGGACGTTACATTTCAAAT